>NW_028270143.1:123182497-123209997 GCF_037043375.1 Chiloscyllium plagiosum
TTTCGGGAAGGATGTGGAAGCATTGGAAAAGCTGCAGAGGAGATTTATCAGGATGTTGCCTGGTCTGGAGGGAAGGTCTTATGAGGAAAGGCTGAGAGACTTGAACCTGTTCTCATTGGTATGAGGAACGCAGGGTCATGGGGATGTGTCTGGGTGGGATGCTATCCTGAGGGTCAGTATGGGCTGAATTCCTGCCTGCGCACTGTAGAGATTCTCTGTTTCAGTGATGGGAAAGAGCTTCAATTATGAAAGAAAATAAAGCCAACATATAGGGCTCTTGGTAGTGGTAATGTCTCTGTCTCCAGATCAGGAGTGGGGGGAGCCCCTGGGTTCAAATCTCACCTGCTTCTGGGGTATCTGACAGCATCTCTGTAATGGTTGGATCAAAAAAAAGGGTTTAAAAAAAGACCCACCCTCCTTCCATCATCTTTGATCAATTGCAGTGTCCATAACGAAATTATTTGTAAATATTCAATTAGTTGCTTGGATACCTGACTGGTGGAGATTGGTAGGGGAAGACAGTTTTGATGGTTTGGTGATGGGAAAAGAATAAATGCTCTTATGTGTGTAAGAACAATTCTGGATATACGCAAGAGGAAAAGCAGACCCACCCTCCTGGTCTGGCTTACATGTGACTCCAGACCCATAGCAATGAGGTTGACTCCTAACTGCTCTCTGAGTAATTAGGGATGGGCAATAGATGCTGGGTCTGGACAGCGATGCCCTCATCCTGTGCATGAATAAAAGACAGGGAAGGCGTTTCTTCCTGTTTATACGCTCCTAATTAAAGAAAAAACAAATAAAGCAGATGCAGGTGCGGCTCTTGAGGCATAGGTAATGCCTCCACCTCTCAGCCAGGAGGCCTAGGTGCAAATCCCACCTGCTCCAGGGTCATGTAATGACATTTCTATAACAGATTGATCAGAAGGTATTTGATACAATGGAAATCTTATATGTTAAGTGCTTTTGTGCTCATCGAATCCCCCACAGTGTGGAAAAGGGCATTAAGCCTATCAAATCTATACTGACATTCCAAAGAGCAACCCACCCTCCTATCCCTGTGACCCTACATTCCCAATGGTTAATCTACCTAGCCCACACATCCCTGGACAGTATGAGCAATTTCCCTGGCCAATTCACCCTAACCCGCACATCCCTGGATACTATGGGCAATTTCCCATGGCTAATCCACCCTAACCTGCACATCCCTGGATACTATGCACAATTTCCCATGGCCAATCCACCCTAACCTGCACATCCCTGGACACTATGGCCAATTTCCCTTGGCCAATCCACCCTAACCTGCACATCCCTGGACACTATGGCCAATTTCCCATGGTCAATCCACCCTAACCTGCACATCCCTGGACACTATGGCCAATTTCCCATGGTCAATCCACCCTAACCTGCACATCTTTAGATTGTGGGAGGAAACCCAGGCAGACACGGGGAGAATGTGCAAACTCCACCCTGACAGTCACCCGAGGCTGGATTCGATCCCGAATCCCTGGCGCTGTGTGAGGCAGCAGTGCTAACCACTGAGCTGCTGTGCAGTGATAGGAGCCATACCTTTGGACTAAATGCTCCATGTTCACGTCCCATTTGCTCCAGAGGTGTGTAATAATCTTCCTGAATAGATTGAGATAGAATCACGCTATGACTGTATGAAATATCTTTTGTGGGTGGAATATTGGAGGGGTTGAGGTTAGCAGCGTGGGCGAATTTAAGGGGAATTTGGGTAAAGCAGACCCAGTCCATTTAGATTTAGGCCTTCCTGCTGTTCCCCCCTCCCTGACAGATGGTTTACATTTCTTTTAATGGGTTTTCCATGTAAATAATTCGGTTGGTAACGTGGGTGATTTACTGGTGGTTGGTAATAAATGAAAATAAAAAGAAAACCCCAGTGATTTGGTGATGGGAAAACAAAAGTTTAATTATACTCAACAACAGTCCTGGATACATAAAGACAAATTACAGCAGACACAGTGATGGCTTTGCAGAACTGACTGTCCTGGGTTGGGTCTAGCCACAAGTTTCTCACAAGTAGCCACTCTGTTTTGGTGTTCAGCAATAAATGATATTCCTTTCCAGTTTGGCATCCTGAGTTATTACAGTGTGGGCGTGCTCCGGTTTCCTCCCCCAGTCCAAAGATGTGCAGGTTAGGGTGGATTAGCCATAGGGAATGCAGGGTGATAGGGTAGCAGGGTTGGGATGCTCTTCAGACAGTCAGATTAGATCCCCTACAGTGTGGAAACAGGCCTTTCGGCCCAACAAGTCCACACTGACCCTCCGAAGAGCAACCCACCCAGGTCCATTTCCCTCTGACTAATGCACCTAACACTATGGACGATTTAGCCAGGCCAATTCACCTAACCTGCACATCTTTGGACTGTGGGAGGAAACCCGGAGGAAACCCACACAGACACGGGGAGAATGTGCAAACTCCACACAGACAGTCGCCCGAGGCGGGAATTGAACCCGGGTCCCTGGAGCTGTGAGGCAGAGGTGCTAACCACCAAGCCACTGTGACGCCAACAGTGTGGACTTGATGGGCTGAATGGCCTGCTTCCATACTGTAGGGATTTTGCCTTTATTAATTCATTCACAGGATGGCAAAAGTGAGGACTGCAGATGCTGGAAATCAGAGTTTAGATCAGAGTGGTGCTGGAAAAGCACAGCAGGTCAGGCAGCATCCGAGGACCAGGAAAATCGGCTATTCATTCCTGATGAAGGGCTTTTTCCCAAATCGTTGATTTTCCTCATTCACAGGATGGGTAGACCAACATTTATTGCCCATCCCAGAGGGCAGTTAAGAGTCAACTACATCCCTGTGGGTCTGGAGTCACATGTAGGCCAGACCAGGGAAGGATTGCAGTTTCCTTCCCTAATGGGTTTTTCTGACAATGGATTCATGGTCATCATTTACACTCTTTAATTCCAGATTTTGACTGGATTCGAATTCTACCTGCCATGTTGGGATCCGAATTCAGGTCTCCAGAACCTTACCTGGAGTCTCTGGATTAACAGTCCAGCGATAATACCACTGGGCCATCACTTCCCCCAGAAACACTCTCTGTTTCGACGAAATATAATTTGGGGGTGGAATATGGATCTCTGTCCTATTATAGTGGCTGCGGTTAGCAGCCGTGGGTGGATTTAAACAGATCGGAGAGAAGGGGCCGAGATGGATCGTACCAAAACATCGCTGGGTGATCCGGTCAACACATGCCATCTATCATGTCAACTCACAAAAGGGGGGCTAGGGTTTACATTACACAGCACTCGGTCTGCCTGGGAGAGGGGGAAGTGGTTTGAGAGCAGGTCAAGTTAGCAGAAACTGTTGCCCCTTTGCAAATACTGTAGTAATTTGCCGATTAGCTTAGATGAAGCAGGGGGATGTGCCCCCCTACCCCCGTGAGGAATACAGTACAGAGTTTGTTCCTACTCTGATAATTCTAGGTAGTGCCACACTGGGGTTGTTCAATCCTCTGAAGACTTGAATAAAGAGGGATGGTGGTAAATTCTTTTGAATTGTTTTATTTGTATTTCCTGAATTAATCTTTGTGAGCCGAGCTGTTCAGAATGAATGTTTCCTCAGGGCCTATTAAATAAATTACGTGGGAGTTCTTATCTATGTGATACTCAGACAATGATAATTATGACTCAGTTCGACTTCAGATTGTGTACCGGAGTGCAATGATTTCAGTTTGTGCAGGTTTGCGAGAACAGGAGAGAGAGAGAGAGAGAGATCCTCATTGTTCCACCATCAGCGTCTGACAAAGTTATTTTTTGCGTGTCAACGATGCAAGAAACAACAGTCACAGAAGAGACTTGGAATTCCACCTGAAAACCAACACGCCAAAGACACTGAAGGCAAGTGGGAGAAACAGCGCACCGCCACAGAGACAGCAGCAATTGGCCATTCGGCCCTTCCAGCCATTCAGTATGATCATCCAACTCAGTCCCCTCTGTCCATTTTTCCCTCGTATCTCAGGACTAGGAGCAGGAGGAGGCCATTCAGCCCCTCTCGCCTGCTCTGTCATTTGATATCATCATGGCTGATCTCAACTCTGCCTCAACTCCACTTTCCTGCCCACTCCCCATCACCCTTCAATCCGTTACTCATTAAAAATCTGTCTACCCCCCTCCTTCAAAGTCCCAGCATCCATCGCACTCTGCAGGGAGTGAATTCCTCAGATTTATGACCCTTTGAGAGCAGTAAGTCCTTCTCATTTCTGTTTTAAGTCTGCTGTCCCTCATCCTAAAACTATAACCTCTCGTTCTAAATTACCCCACGTGAGGAAACGTCCTCTCTATTTTTACTTTGTCATCTTAAATACGTCAGTTAGATCTCTTATTATTCCAGTCTCCAGGGAGTACGGTCCTAAACTGCTCAATCTTTTTTCACAAGAGAAATCCCTCACCTCTGGAATCAATCTAGTGAACCCCCTCTGGATTAATTCCAATGCCACTACACCCTTCTTCAAACAAAGAGACCACTACTCCAGGTGAGAGGAGACTACTCCAGGGGTGATCCCCCTAATGCCTAGTACAGTTGCAGCAACATTTCCCCACTTTTATACTCTATTCCTTTAGCAATAAATGCCAAAATTCCATTTGCCTTCCTTATTAGCTGTGTACTAGATTTCTGTGATTCATGCACAAGGACACCCAGGTCCCTCTGCACTGAAGCAGTCTGAAGTCTCTCTCAAGTTAGACAATAAGCTGACTTTCTAATCCTCTTTGATCCCTTTAGCCCTAAGAAATAAATCTCTCTCCTTCGTGAAAGCATTCAATGTTTTGTCCTTGATGGTTTTCGGTGGCAGAGAATTCCATGACTGCCAACTCTTTGGGTCATAGGGACACAGAGTCATACACCCCGGAAACAGATCCTTTGGTTCAACTAGTCCACACCAACCATGTTCCCAAACTAAACTAGTCCCAGCTGCCTGTGCTTGGCCCATATCCCTACAAATTTATCCTAAATTTCTTTTAAACATTGTAACTTTCTCTGGCAGTTCATTCCATACACAAACCACTCTCTATGAAGAAAAATTGCCCCTTGTGCCTTTATTAAATCTTTCTCCTCTCACCTTGAAATTATGCTCCTTAGTTTTGAACTCCCCATCACAGGGAATAAACGTTTGCCATTTACCCTATCCATGCCCTCATGATTTTTTAAACCTCTATAACGTCACCCCTCTGCCTCCTACGCTCCAGGGAAAACAGCCCCAGCCTATCCAATCTACTTTTACATCTCACACCCTCCATTCCCAGCAACCTCCTGGTAAATCTGGTCTGAACCCTCTCCAGTTTAATAATATCCTCCCTATAACAGGGCGACCAGAACTGGACACAGTATTCCAGACGAAGCCTCACCAACGTCCTGTATAACCTCAACATGACGTCCCAACTCCTATACTCAAAGACCTGAGCAATGAAGGCAGGCGTGCTAAACACCTTCTTAACCACACTGTCTGCCTGTGACAAGAAATTTCTCTTCATCTGTCTCCTCAGTGGCCTACACCGTGTCCTTAAACCGTAGCCCCTGGTTCTAGACCCCCTGGTTCTTAGATTAGATTAGATTAGATTCCCCACAGTGTGGAAACATGCCCTTCAGCCCAACCAGTCCACACCAACCCTCCAAAGAGTAACCCATCCCCCTCTGACTAATGCACCTAACACTATGGGCAATTTAGCATGGCCAATTCATCTGACCTGCTCATCTTTGGACTGTGGGAGGAAACCGAAGCACCCGGAGGAAACCCACACTGACACGGGGAGAATGTGCAAACTCCACACAGGCAGAACTCTGCTTGCATTTACACTGTCTGGTCCTGTTTGAATTTTACAGGTTTTCTATGAGACCACCGTCATCTGTCTAAGCTCCAGTAAATGTAGTCCTAACTAGTCCAAAATCTCAGTGTACATCATCAGTGGTGCTATCCCTGGAATCAGTCTGGTGAGCACCTCACTTTTGACTTGACATATTACAATCTTTTACAGCAACATTGGCCCAGAACTCCTGGTCAGTGTCCTTTATCCAACACTGACCACAGAAATGACCAGTTTCTTGTTCACTAATTTCTCCATTCAATATGGGGATCTTCCAGACTCAATCAGCACAGCAAGGCAAGCCTCAGAGGGAGGATAGCTCTAATCATAGGTGATAGTGTAGATTAGATTAGACTAAATTACTTACAGTGTGGAAAAAGGCCCTTCATCCCAACAAGTCCACAGCGACCCGCCGAAGCGCAACCCACCCATACCCCTACATTTACCCCTTCACCTAACACATGGGGCAATTTAGCCTGGCCAATTCACCTGACCTGCACATCTTTGGACTGTGGGAGGAAACCGGAGCATCCGGAGGAAACCCACGCAGACACGGGGAGAATGTGCAAACTGCCTGAGGTGGGAATTGAACCCAGGTCTCTGGTGCCGTGAGGCAGCAGTGTAGTGGTGTTGTCAATAGCCTGTTGCTCTTAGAGCCTCATGCAAAGTTCTTCAGACTGTGGTTCAAATCCTGTCATGGTGGATCTGGAATTGAATGCAATTTTCTTTTTATTATAGAATCTCTACAGTGTGGAAACAGGCCCTTCAGCCCAACAAGTCCACACTGACCCCTCGAAGAACAGCCCACAAAGATCCATTCCCCTACATTTTACCCCAGACTAATGCACCTAACCTACACATCCCTGAACACTAAGGGCAATTTAGCATGGCCAATTCACCCTGACCTGCACATCTTTGGACTGTGAGAGGAAACCGGAGCACCCGGAGGAAACCGATGCAGACACGGGGAGAATGTGCAAACTCCACACAGTCAGTCACCCGAGGGTGGAGATGGTGAGTGACTTGGAGGGGAACGTGCAGGAGGTGGTGTTCCCATATATCTGCTGCCCCTTGTCCTTCTGGATGGAAGTGGGCGTGGGTTTGCAACATTTACAATGTGTTCCCAGGGGCATGTGTCAGTGTTTACAGGGAGACCCTGGGGGAGAGTGTGTCAGTGTTTACAGGGGGTCACTGGGGGAGAGTGTGTCAGTGTTTACAGGGAGACCCTGGGGGAGAGTGTGTCAGTGTTTACAGGGGGTCACTGGGGGAGAGTGTGTCAGTGTTTACAGGGAGACCCTGGGGGAGAGTGTGTCAGTGTTTACAAGGAGACCCTGGGGGGAGTGTGTCAGTGTTTACAGGGAGACCCTGGGGGAGAGTGTGTCAGTGTTTACAGGGAGACCCTGGGGGGAGTGTGTCAGTATTTACAGGGAGACCCTGGGGGGGAGTGTGTCAGTGTTTACAGGGAGACCCTGGGGGGAGTGTGTCAGTGTTTACAGGGAGACCCTGGGGGGGAGTGTGTCAGTGTTTACAGGGAGACCCTGGGGGAGAGTGTGTCAGTGTTTACAGGGAGACCCTGGGGGGAGTGTGTCAGTGTTTACAGGGAGACCCTGGGGGGGAGTGTGTCAGTGTTTACAGGGAGACCCTGGGGAGAGTGTGTCAGTGTTTACAGGGAGACCCTGGGGGGGAGTGTGTCAGTGTTTACAGGGAGACCCTGGGGGGGAGTGTGTCAGTGTTTACAGGGAGACCCTGGGGGGAGTGTGTCAGTGTTTACAGGGAGACCCTGGGGGGGAGTGTGTCAGTGTTTATAGGGAGACCCTGGGGGGAGTGTGTCAGTGTTTACAGGGAGACCCTGGGGGGAGAGTGTGTCAGTGTTTACAGGGAGACCCTGGGGGGGGGAGTGTGTCAGTGTTTACAGGGAGACCCTGGGGGAGAGTGTGTCAGTGTTTACAGGGAGACCCTGGGGGGAGTGTGTCAGTGTTTACAGGGAGACCCTGGGGGGGAGTGTGTCAGTGTTTACAGGGAGACCCTGGGGGGAGTGTGTCAGTGTTTATAGGGAGACCCTGGGGGGGGGGGAGTGTGTCAGTGTTTACAGGGAGACCCTGGGGGGAGTGTGTCAGTGTTTACAGGGAGACCCTGGGGGGAGTGTGTCAGTGTTTACAGGTTGACCCTGGGGGAGAGTGTGTCAGTGTTTACAGGGAGACCCTGGGGGGAGTGTGTCAGTGTTTACAGGTTGACCCTGGGGGTGTGTGTGTCAGTGTTTATAGGGAGACCCTGGGGGGAGTGTGTCAGTGTTTACAGGTTGACCCTGGGGGTGTGTGTGTCAGTGTTTATAGGGAGACCCTGGGGGGGAGTGTGTCAGTGTTTACAGGGAGACCCTGGGGGGGAGTGTGTCAGTGTTTACAGGGAGACCCTGGGGGGAGTGTGTCAGTGTTTATGGGGGGTCACTGGGGGGGGGGGGGGGGAGAGTGTGTCAGTGTTTATAGGGGGTCACTGGGGGGGAGTGTGTCAGTGTTTACAGGGAGACCCTGGGGGGGAGTGTGTCAGTGTTTACAGGGAGACCCTGGGGGGAGTGTGTCAGTGTTTACAGGGAGACCCTGGGGGGAGTGTGTCAGTGTTTACAGGGAGACCCTGGGGGGAGTGTGTCAGTGTTTATGGGGGGTCACTGGGGGGGGGGGGGAGAGTGTGTCAGTGTTTACAGGGAGACCCTGGGGGTGTGTGTGTCAGTGTTTATAGGGGGTCACTGGGGGGGAGTGTGTCAGTGTTTACAGGGAGACCCTGGGGGGAGTGTGTCAGTGTTTATAGGGGGTCACTGGGGGGGAGTGTGTCAGTGTTTACAGGGAGACCCTGGGGGGAGTGTGTCAGTGTTTACAGGTTGACCCTGGGGGAGAGTGTGTCAGTGTTTACAGGGAGACCCTGGGGGGGAGTGTGTCAGTGTTTATAGGGGGTCACTGGGGGGGAGTGTGTCAGTGTTTACAGGGAGACCCTGGGGGGAAAGTGTCAGTATTTATAGATGGTCACCATGTGGGGGGGCAGGGAGTGTGTCAGTATTTACAGTGAGTCTCCTGGGAGAGTGCGATAATATTTAATGGGTTGAATACATCCCCATTTACAGATTTGTAGTCTCTGGGTGTGTTAGGTACTCTGACAATGCTTCATTGTGGGTGGTGTTCCTCTGGGATATCCTCATCAAGACACTTAACAGCGATTCACTTTAGACTGTAGAAGCACACTCGGTGTTGTCAGTGTTAGATTAACACTGGTTCAGACTGGCCTTTCTCCCTGTCAGCCCTGTCTGGTCTGTACTGGTCTGAAGAAGGCCAGGAATGTTCCTTCTGACCTGGAAGCTATTCCTTAAACTACATCTCGGGATGGGGTCAGCCCTTCATGATCACATTGCTGTTTGTGAACTTGCTGTCAGCAAATGGGTTTCTGTGATCCCAATCCGACAGTAGCGTCGAAAAGCACTCCTTGGGAGATCCTGCGGTTGCGAAGGTTGCTACACAAATGCAGGTCTCGCTGGTGCTCTTGCAACTGCAGAGCTGGTGCTGAGGAGGTGATGGGTCCGCAACCCTGCCTTGTCTCTGTGCACGTGGTGGTATGACTGCGACAGGTTTCAGGGACCAGGGACACAGATGGTCCAATGCTGCTGATTCTCTTGCTGTGGTTACTTGTTAACTGTTTAATTCATAATAATTCTTGACTCGCAGCTGGGATCCGGGGCCTACAGAGCTGTCAGTCTGCTACAAGCGCTAAATCAGAGCTGCCTGTTAAGTGACAGAAAAATTATTTGCTCTGCCAAAGACATGCATGTAATATCCAAATTAAGATAGGGCTCCGTCCGGCAGCACCTTAGCAGGAGTGCTCATCGGTCCAGACCAGTTTAGAGGGTCTTGTGTCTAAGTGTGACAGGCAACCTGAGGTGGAGAATTACCCTGGGATCACAGAAAGAGGCCGTTCAGTCCTTCGGATCCGCGTTCGCTCTCCAAATAAGCCGTTCTCCAATCTGAATACCCCCCTGACCTTGCCCCTACTCTCAGGCAGTACATTCCAGACCCCCAACCACTCAATGCCTGAAAATATTACCCCTGCTCCTTTTCCCTGCCCCAATACAAAGATGTGTAGGCTAGGGTGGATTGGCCATGCTAAATTACCCATACTGTTCAGGGATTTGTAGTTTAGGATGGATTGGCTGTGTTAAATTGCCCATAGTGTTCAGGGTTGTGCAGGTTAGGGTGGATTGGCCATGCTAAAGTGGCCATAATGTTCAGGGATGTGTAAACTAGGTGCATTAGTCAGGGGTAAATGTAGAGTAATAGGGTACGGAATTGTGTCTGGGCGGGTTACTCTTCGGAGGGTCGGTGTGGACTGGTTGGGCCTGTTTCTGTACTGTATGGATTTTATTCTATGATTTTGACGATTACTGTAAATTTCCGCACCCCAGTCAGATGTGCTCACCCCCCCCCCCCCCCACACCTCCAGAAATTTCTTTCCAGGGAAGAATTCAGATTGACTTAAAGACCACAGGACATCCCAAACCACTTAGGAAACACAGTTGCTGTGGTAATATCAGGAAACGTCACCATCTCAGTGTCTCGGCTCCAAAAAACACAGCAACAAAAACAGAAGTTACTGGAAAAGCTCAGCAGGTCTGGCAGCATCTGTGGAGAGAAATCAGAATTAACGTCTCAGGTCCGGTGACCCTTCCCCGCAAACGTAGGCCTTGTTACTGTGGGAATGGCAGTAGGAGCAGGCCCTGGCTAAGGGCAACCTGAAGTCTAACCCACGGGCAATACAATTAGCACACTACCCAGACAGCAGCGTGAGAGTGGGAGGGACGGTGGGGGAGGTGGGTTGTGAACAGAAGACAGTCCTGGACACATTGAGGGAGGACGGGAGAGGAGTGGGAATGGGGGGGGTCCACACAGAATTGTGAAGGACACTCCATAGGTAACGTTCCCGGGTTTTCAGTAACACATCCACACCTGCTGCTGGCTGTTCCCTGTCATAGAATCATAGAGATGTACAGCACGGAAACAGACCCTTTGGTCCAACCTGTCCATGCCAACCAGATATCCCAACCCAATCTAGTCTCACCTGCCAGCACCCAGCCCATATCCCTCCAAATCCTTCCTATTCATATACCCATCCAAATGCCTCTTAAGTGTTACAATTGTACCAGCCTCCACCACTTCCTCTGGCAGCTCATTCCATACACGTACCACCCTCTGCGTGAAAAAGTTGCCCCTTAGGTCTCTTTTATATCTTTCCCCTCTCATCTTAAACCTATGCCCTCTAGTTCTGGATTCCCTGACCCCAGGGAAAAGATTTTGTCTATTTATCCTATCCATGCCCCTCATAATTTTGTAAACCTCTATAAGGTCACCACTCAGCCTCCGACGCTCCAGGGAAAACAGCCCCAGCCTGTTCAGCCTCTCCCTGTAGCTCAGATCCTCCAACCCTGGTAACATCCTTGTAAATCTTTTCTGAACCCTTTCAAGTTTCACAACATCTTTCCGATAGGAAGGAGACCAGAATTGAATGCAATATTCCAACAGTGGCCTAACCAATGTCCTGTACAGCCGCAACATGACCTCCCAACTCCTGTACTCAATACTCTGACCAAAAAGGAACGCAAACCAAATACCTTCTTCACTATCCGATCTACCTGCGACTCTACTTTCAAGGAGCTATCAACCTGCACTCCAAGGTGTCTTTGTTCATCAACACTCCCTCGGACCTTACCATTAAGTGTATAAGTACTGCTAAGATTTGTTTTCCCAAAATGCAGCACCTCGCATTTATCTGAATTAAACTCCATTTGCCACTTCTCAGCCCATTGGCCCATCTGGTCAAGATCCTGTTGTAATCTGAGGTAACCATCTTCGCTGTCCACTACACCTCCAATTTTGGTATCATCTGTAAACGTACTAACTATACATCCTGGGCTCACATCCAAATCATTTATATAAACGATGAAAAGTAGAGGGCCCAACACCGATCCTTGTGACACTCCACTGGTCACAGGCCTCCAGTCTGAAAAACAACCTTCCACCACCACCCTCTGTCTTCTACCTTTGAGCCAGTTCTGTAACCAAATGGCTAGTTCTCCCTGTATTCCATTAGATCTAACCTTGCTAATCAGTCTCCCATGGGGAACCTTGTCGAACACCTTACTGAAGCCCATATAGATCACATCTACTGCTCTGCCCTCATCAATCCTCTTTGTTACTTCGGACTGGTTTGCTTTACTCCCACCCCCCCCAATCAGCTGCTCGTTTTCCTCCCCTCACCACGATATTCGGAGAGTGAGGACAGCTCTTGCAATAGCAAGCCCATGGTTTCTTGATACTTGAGCTATGGCTGATTCTCTCCCCCCCCGTCTCTCCACTTCCCTTCTCCATCCCTCCCCTCCCCCCTCCCTTCCTCTGCCCCTCTTTCCCTTCCCCTCCTCTCCCACTCCCTTCCCCTCCCCTCCCCCTCCCTACCCTCCCCTCCCCTCCCCCTGCCTTCCCCTCCTCTGCCCTTCATTCCCCTCCCTCCCTCCCCATCCCTAGCCTCCACTCCTCCCTCCTTTTCCCCCTCTGCTCCCCTCTTCCCAGTTCCCCTCCCCACTCCCCCTTGCCTTCCCCTCTCCCCCCTCTAACCCCTCCTCCCCCTATCCTGCTCTGTGTGCTCCCACTGGGGTCAGCGTTGGGGTCCTAGGACTCCAACCTCAGAGAGTCGGACAATCAGTTTGTGGGTGACCTGTGATGCGGTTACCTGGTAACTAGTGAGGGGGATAGAAATGGGCCGGTCAGATGGACAGATCAGTACCAGACGGAATTCAGTCTGGATCAGTGGGAGGTGATGCATCAACAGGGGGGTGGTTTCTTTCGGATGTCAGAATTAATAAAGGGAACCATGTGTGGCGACTAAGAAACAGGCCGGGGTGGGGCGAGGGGTGGATTTCAATAGCGAGTAACTCCCCTCCTGACTCCCCAAAGCCTGTCCACCATCTACAAGGCCCAAGTCAGGAGGGTGATGGAATATTCCCCCCTTGCCCTGGATGGGTGCAGCTCCAACAACACTCATCACACCTAACCCTGTAATGGGAACCCTCTGAAGAATGGTCACTGGACTCGAAATGTTAACTCTGATTTCTCTCCCACAGATACTGCCAGATGTGCTGAGTTCTTCCGGTAATTTCTACACTTGTTTCGGGTCCAGCACTACACTGTCCCCCTGTGGTTAGCACTGCTACCTCACAGCACCTGGGTCCCCGGTTCAATTCCAGCCTTGGGGGACTGTCGGTGTGGAGTTTGTACGTTCGCCCTGTATCTCTGTGGGTACCCTCCGGGTGCTCCAGTTTCCCCCAACAGTCCAAAAGATGTGCAGGTTAGGTGAATTGGCTGTGCTAAGTTGCCCATAGTGTGAGGTACATTAGTCAGAGGGAAGTGGGTCTGGATGGGTTCTTCAGGAGGTCAGTGCGGACTGGTTAGGCCGAAGGGCCTGTTTCCACACTGTAGGGAATCTAATCTAAACTGCATGTTGACTTAAGTTTGTCATTGTTATAATTTTAACTTTTAATAATAAAATGTTTCTTCTTAAAGACTCCTAGCATTAAAATAAAGGCCACCCATTCTTGCCTTAGACCCTTGAAACTCAGCACGGTTGCCTAGGTTTCTTCACTGAGGTATGCTGTGTCACTGTTGCACTAACACTGTGTGTCCTCTCTCCCTGCTGTTAAATTCCTCCCAGCAGCACCAGCAAACTCCCCTCCATGGATGTTGATCCCATTCTGATTCAGGTGTAGGAGGACTCACTTGAGGAGGTCCCAATTCCCCCTGGAAACAGCCCCAGTAATCCAGGAATTGAAAAAAAAGACACATCCCCTCCTGCACCGATGCTTGAGCGACATCTCCATTAGCCCTGTATTTCTGTACTCCCAGAACACAAGGCCAGAATGGATGAAAATTCACAAGGCATGATTAGTAAGTTTGCAGATGACCTGAAAGTCGGCGATATTGTGGACAGTGAGGAAGGTTCTTAGAAATTGCAGCAGGACCTTGATCAGCCGGGGACGTGGGCCGAGAAATGGCAAATGGATTTTAATATTGATAAGTGTGAGGTCTTGCATTTTGGAAAGTCAAATGGGGTGGCACAGTGGCTCAGTGTTTAGCACTGCTGCCTTATAGTGCCAGGGAGTTTGGTTCAGTTCCAGCCTCGGGCAACTTTTTGTGTGGAGTTTGCACATTCTCCCTGCATCTGCCTGGGGTTTCTCTGGGTGCTCTGGTTTCCTCCCACAGTCCAAAAGTTGTGTAGGTCAGGTGAATTGGCCATGCTAAATTGCTTGTAGTGTTAAGTGCATTAGTCAGAGGGAAATGGGTCTGGGTGGGTTACTCTTCAGAGGGTCGGTGTGGACTGGTTAGGCCGAAGGGCCTGTTTCCACACTGTAGGGAATCTAATCTAAAATCAAGGTAGGAGTTTCATGCTGAATTGTAGGGCCTTAAGGAGGGTAGTGGAACAGAGGGACCTTGGAGTTCAGGTGCACGATTCTCTGAGAGTGGAGTCCCAGGAGACAGGGCAGTGAAGAAGGCTTTTGGCAAACTGTACTTCATCAGTCAGGGCACAGAGTATAGAAGTTGGGAAGTTATTTTGCAGTTGTGCAGGACATAGGTGAGACTGCACTTGGAGTATTGTCAAGTTTAGAGTGGTGATGGGAAAGCACAGCAGGTCAGGCAGCATCCGAGGAGCAGATGTTTCGGACAAAAGTTTCCTGATGAAGGGCTTTTGCCCGAAACATTGATTTTCCTGCTCCTTGGATGCTGCCTGACCTGCTGTGCTTTCCCAGCACCACTCTAATCTTGACTCTAATCTCCAGCATCTGTAGTCCTCACTTTAGCCTACTTGGAGTATTGTGTTCAGTTTTGGTCACCTTGCTATTGGAAGGATGTTATTAAACAGGAAAGAGTGCAGAAGAAATGTATATGGACGTTGCCAAGACTCAGGGGCCTGAGCTATAGGGAGAGGTTAAACAAACAAGGACTTTTCTCTTTAGAGCATAGGAGACTGAGGGGGATCTTATAGAAGTGTATGATATCAAGAGAGGCATGGATAGGCTGGATGCACTCAGTCGTTTCCCCACGGTTGGGGAAGCGAAGACTAGAGGGCATCAGTTTAAGGTTAGAGGGGAAAGAATATAAAGGAACCTGAGGGGTAACTTTTTTACACAGAGGGTGGTACGCATATGGAATGAGCTGCCAGCGGAAGTGGTTGAGGAGGGTACACTAACAACATTTAAAAGGCATTTGGACAAATACTTGGACGGGAAAGGGTTAGAAGGATATGGGCCAAGTGTAGGGGAATGGGGTTAGCATGGATGGACATTTTGTCCAGTCTGGGCCAAAGGGCCTGTCTCCGTGCTGTAGGACTCTATGACTCTATGATCAACAGGGTTGGTGGAAAGGCAGAACATGGGAAATAAAGGAAGGTCGAGTTAAAATAATATCAGTGCGTGGGAGCAAGTGGAACATCACAGTAATGAAAGGTACAGAAAGCATCAACATATTTGGTGTGGCATGGTGGCTCAATGGTTAGCACTGCTGCCTCACAGCACCAGGGACCCAGGTTCGATTCCAGCCTCGGGTGACTGTCTTGTGGAGTTTGCACATTCTGTCTGGGTTTCCACCCACAGTCCAAACCTGAGCAGGTCCAGTGGATTGGCCATGGGAAATTGCCCATAGTGTCCAGGGATGTGTAAGTTAAGGTGCATTAGGTATGGGGTTTAAGGGGGATGGGTTTAGCTGGGATATTTTTCTGAAAGTCATTGTGGATTTGTTGGGCCAATTGGCTTGTTGCCACTCTGTGGGGATTCTGAATCTAATCAACCATGAGCAGAGATGGAAGTAATTGCAACATTACACACTCACATAACCTGATCGACTTATATTGTGCAACACAATATGATGAATACTTTTTTTTTCAACCTTGAAACTCAGATGGAAATGGATACAGTGTTAGGACACTGTAAACACTGATAGCACAATAAATGTATATCATCACCTGTCAAAAACTGGAAACATCAGACGAAATCAAATTCAAATCAATTAATTTGCCAAATGCACACCAGATTTGTATGACTCTATTTCTGACACTTTACAGAAATATAACGTTTTGTCCTGTGCCGTGTGGGGAAACAGATATAGAGCAGATGAAAGATAATAACACATCCAGCTACTGGGAGATACAAGGCTTTGTTCAGGAAATAGTGACTTTAGGAAATAAAAAGTATGATTTTATCTAATAGGACTTTTGGAATATTGCGTGCAATTCTGGTCTCTCTCCTATCGGAAGGACATTGTGAAATTTGGAAGGGTTCAGAAAAGATTTACAAGGATGTTGCCAGGGTTGAAGAATTTGAGCTACAGGGAGAGGCTGAATAAGCTGGGGCTGTTTTCCCTGGAGCGTCGGAGGCTGAGGGGTAACCTTACAGAGGTTTATAAAATCATGAGGGGCATGGATAGGGTAAATAGACAAAGTCTTTTCTCCGTGCTGGGGGAGTGTAAAACTAGAGGGTTTAGGGTGAGAGGGGAAATATTTAAAAGGGACCTAAGGGGCAACTTTTTCATGCAGAGGGTAGTACATGTATGGAATGAGCTGCCAGAGGAAGTGGTGGAGGCTGGTACAATGACAACATTTTAAAGGCACCAGATAGATATATGAATAGGAAGGGTTTGGAGGGATATAGGTCAAGTGCTGGCAGGTGGGACTAGATTGGGTTGGGATAACTGGTCAGCAGTTGGACCAAAGGGTCTGTTTCCGTGCTGTACATCTCCATGGCAAATGGAATGTTAGTCTATGTTCAAAGAGAATGGAGTGTAGAAACAGGGACATTTTTGCTAAAACGATGTCAGGCACCTAACAGAGCACAGCTGAAACACTGTGTACAGTTTTAGGCCCTTTTTCAAAGGAAAAATATTTCAGCATTGGAGGCAGTCCGAGAAAGGACTGAATATGGAGGGACTTTCTGATGAGGAGAGGTGAATAGGTTGGGCCTGTACTCATTGGAGTTTAGGAGAAGGAGAGGCGACCTTATTGAAGTGCATAAGATTCTTAGGGGACTTGACAGGGGAGATTGGAGGGGCTGTTTCCCCTTGGGGGAGAGTCTAGGACCAGAGCGTGCAATCTCAGAATGAGGAGGGGGGGTCACCCACTTAAGACCGGGATGAGGAGGAATTTCCCCTCTCAGAGGGGAGTGAATCTGTTTACCCCAGAGGGCCGCTGAGGTTGGGTCGTTACATATATTCAAGGCTGAGACAGATTTTAATCAGTAGGATAATAGAGGATTGCAGGGTGAAGGCAAGCAAGTGGAGTTGAGGATTATCAGATGTTAATATGAAATTATCTTCCCTTGTCTCATCTTTCCAACTGCAATATTACATTTGGCTTCAATTTTTGCATCCACAGCATAACCCCTTGTTTTCCTGTGAAGGAACGGCGATATATTTCCAAGTCAGGATGGTGAGTACACCCTGCTGCTACTGAGTGTCGGTGGGGGAGGGAGTGGATGTTTGTGGATGTGGTGCCAATCAAGCGGGTGTTGTTGGAGATGCCCCCATCCAGGCAAGGGGGGAGTATTCCATCACCCTCCTGACTTGTGCTTTGGAGATGGTGGACAGGCTTTGGGGAGTCAGGAGGGGAGTTACTCACTGCAGGATTCCCAGCCTCTGACCTGCTCTTGCAGCCACTGTGTTTAAATGGCTAGTCCAGTTCAGTTTTGGTAACCCTCACCCACCACCTCCTTACCCACACCCCTCCCAATGTTGACAGTGGGGGATTCAGTGGTAGTACTGTTGAATATCAAGGGGAGTTGGTTAGATTTTCTCTTGTTGGTGATGGTCATAGCCTGGCATTTGAGTGGCGTGACTATTACCTGCCACTTGTCAGCCCAAGTCTGGATATTGTCTGGATCTGAATTTGAACATGGACTGCTTCAGTAGCGGAGGAGTTGCGAATGGTGCTGAACACTGTGCAATATTTGGCAAACATCCCGACTTCTGACTTTATGATGGAGGGAAGGTCATTGATGAAGCAGCTGAAGATGGTTGGGGTCTAGGACACTCCCCTGAGGGACTCCTGCAGAGATGTCCTGGAGCTGAGATGACTGACCTCCAACAACCTCGACCATCTTCCTGTGTACCAGGTATGACCCCAACCAGTGGAGAGCTTGCCCCCTGATACCCATTGATTCCAGTTTTGCCAGGGCTCCTTGATGCCACCCT
This sequence comes from Chiloscyllium plagiosum, assembly GCF_037043375.1. Lineage (NCBI taxonomy): Eukaryota > Metazoa > Chordata > Chondrichthyes > Orectolobiformes > Hemiscylliidae > Chiloscyllium > Chiloscyllium plagiosum. The sequence continues at coordinate 123,200,593 of NW_028270143.1, forward strand.
CAGTCGAATGCAGCCTTGATGTCAAGGGCTGTCCCTCTCCCCTCACTCTCTGGAATTCAGCTCTTTTGTCCATGTTTGACCCAAGGCTGTAATGAGGTCAGGAGCTGAGTGACCCTGGAGGAACCCAAACTGGGACTGACTCATACAATAGACAATAGACAATAGGTGCAGGAGTAGGCCATTCAGCCCTTCGAGCCTGCACCGCCATTCAATATGATCATGGCCGATCATCCTTAATCAGTATCCTGTTCCTGCCTTATCTCCATAACCCTTGTTTCCACTATCTTTGAGAGCTCTATCCAACTCTTTCTTAAATGAATCCAGAGACTGGGCCTCCACTGCCCTCTGGGGCAGAGCATTCCACACCGCCACCACTCTCTGGGTGAAGAAGTTTCTTCTCATCTCTGTCCTAAATGGTCTACCCCGTATTCTTAAGCTGTGTCCTCTGGTTCGGCACTCACCCATCAGCGGAAACATGTTTCCTGCCTCCAGAGTGTCCAATCCTTTCATAATCTTATATGTCTCAATCAGATCCCCTCTTAGTCTTCTAAACTCAAGGGTATACAAGCCCAATCGCTTCAGTCTTTCAGTGTAAGGTAATCCCGCCATTCCAGGAATTGACCTCGTGAATCTACGCTGCACTCCCTCAATAGCCAGAATGTCTTTCCTCAAATTTGGAGACCAGAACCACACACAATATTCCAGGTGTGGTCTCACCAGGGCCCTGTATAGCTGCAGAAGAACCTCTTTGCTTCTATACTCAATCCCTCTTGTTATGAAGGCCAGCATGCTATTAGCCTTCTTCACTACCTGCTGTACCTGCATGCTTACCTTCATTGACTGGTGTACAAGAACACCCAGATCTCTTTGTACTGCCCCTTTACCTAAATTGATTCCATTGAGGTAGTAATTTGCCTTCCTGTTCTTGCCACCAAAGTGGATAACCATATATTTATCCACATTAAACTGCAACTGCCATGCATCTGCCCACTCACCTAACTTGTCCAGGTCACCCTGTAATCACCTAGCATCCTCCTCACATTTCACCCTGCCACCCAGCTTAGTATCATCAGCAAATTTGCTAATGTTATTGCTGATACCATCTTCTATATTATTAACATATATTGTAAAAAGCTGTGGCCCCAGCACGGATCCCTGCGGTGCCTGCCATTCCGAAATGGAGCCGTTTATCACTGCCCTTTGTTTCCTATCAGCCAACCAATTTTCAATCCAATCTAGTACTTTGCCCCCAATACCATGCGCCCTAATTTTACACACTAACCTCCTGTGTGGGACTTTATCAAAAGTTTTCTGAAGGTCCAGGTACACTACATCGACTGGATATCCCTTGTCCATCTACAGAGTTACATCCTCAAAAAATTCAAGAAGATTAGTCAAGCATGATTTCCTCTTCATAAATCCATGCTGACTTTGTCCTATCCTGTTATTACTATCCAGATGTGCCGTAATTTCATCCTTTATAATAGACTCCAGCATCTTTCCCACCACTGAGGTCAGACTAACTGGTCTATAATTTCCTGCTTTCTCTCTCCCACCTTTCTTAAAAAGTGGTATAACATTAGCCACGCTCCAATCCACAGGAACTGATCCCACATCTATCGAACTCTGGAAAATAATCACCAACGCATCCATGATTTCTCGAGCCACCTCCTTCAGTACCCTGGGATGTAGACCATCAGGCCCCGGAGACTTATCAACCGTCAGACCTAACAGTCTCTCCAACACCAAATCCTGGCAAATATAAATTCCCTTAAGTTCAGGTCCTTCAGCCACTGTTACCTCAGGGAGATTGCTTGTGTCTTCCCCAGTGAACACAGATCTGAAGTACCCATTTAATTCTTCTGCCATTTCTTTGTTCCCCGTAATATATTCCCCTGTTTCTGTCTTCAAAGGCCCAATTTTAGTCCTAACCATTTTTTTGCCTTGCACATACCTAAAAAAGCTTTTACTATCCTCCTTTATATTATTGGCCAGTTTCCCTTCATACCTCATTTTTCCTCTGCGTATTTCCTTCTTAGTAATCCTCTGTTGCTCTTTAAAAGCTTCCCAGTCCTCAGTTTTCCCACTTATCTTTGCTCTGTTATACTTTTTCTCTTTTAACTTTATATGTTTCTTTACTTCCCTCGTCAGCCACGGCCGCCCATGCCTCCTCCTGGGATCTTTCTTCCTTTTAGGAATGAACTGATCCTGCAACTTCTGCATTATACACAGAAATATCCGCCATTGTTCCTCCACGGTCATCCCTGCTAAGGTATTGCACCATTGAACTTTGGCCAGCTCCTCCCTCATAGCTCCATAGTTCCCTTTATTCAACAGAAGTACTGTCACTCCTGACTGTACCCTCTCCCTCTCAAATTGCAGATTGAAGCTTAATGTATTATGGTCACTACTTCCCAATGGCTCCTTCACTTCGAGGTCTCTGACCAATTCTGGTTCGTTGCACAATACCAGATCCAGAATTGCCTTCTCCCTGGTCGGCTCCAGCACCAGCTGCTCTAAGAATCCATCTCGGAGGCACTCCACAAAGTCTCTTTCTTGAGGCCCAATACCATCCTGATTCTCCCAGTCTACCTGGGAGTATGGAAGAGGCACTTTGGCCCCATCAAGTCTGCATTACCAAAGATACACTTCCCTCGTCCCACTGTCCTTCACGCGGGCCATAGCCTTGAATGTTATGACATTGAGCGCTCATCCAAGTTATTTTTAAATGTGAGGTTTCCTGCCTCAACTCTCCCTCCCAGGTAGTGCATTCCAGGCTTCCACCACCCTCTGGATGACAAAAGGTTTGTCCTCAAATCCCCTCAAAACGTCCCACCTCACTTTCAGTTAAAACCCCCTTATTATTAACCTTGTGACCAAGGGGAATAGCTGCTATTAACTTATCCTGTCCAAGCCCCTCATGACCTTATACACCTCTATCCAGTCCCCACTCAGACTTCTCTGCTCTGTAGAAAACATCCTGAGCTTATTCAGCCTCTGTTCATCACTGAACTGCTCCATCCCAGGCTGCTCCCTCACCACCAGACGCCTGGAGGAAGAACGCCTCATCTTCCGCCTCAGGACCCTTCAACCCCAGGGCATCAATGTGGACTTCAACAGTTTCTTCATTTCCCCTTCCCCCACCTCACTTCAGTTCCAACCTTCCAGCTCAGCACTGTCCCTATGACTTGTCCTACCTGCTTATCTTCCTTTCCACCTATCCACTCCACCCTCCCCCCCGACCTATCACCTTCATCCCCTCCCCCACTCACCTATTGTACTCTATGCTACTTTATCCCCACCCCCACCCTCCTCTAGCTTATCTCTCCATGCTTCAGGCTCTCTGCCTTTATTCCTGATGAAGGGCTTTTGCCCGAAATGTCGATTTTACTGCTCCTCGGATGCTGCCTGAACTGCTGTGCTTTTCCAGCACCACTCGTCCATAACCTAATCTAATCCCATTTGCCAGCACCCAGCCCATATCCCCCCAAACCCTTCCTATTCACACACCCATCCAGATGCCTTTTAAATGTTGTAACTGTACCAGCCTCCACCACTTCCTCTGGCAGCTCATTCCATACATGTACCACCCTCTGTGTGAAAAAGTTGTCTCTTAGGTCCCTTTTAAATATTTCCCCTTTCACCCTAAACCTGTGCCCTCTAGTTCAGGACTCCCAGACCCTGGGGAAAAGACCTTGTCTGTTTACCCTATCCATGCCCCTCATGGTTTTATAAGGTCACGCCCTCCTGTACCCTAACACCACTCTCCTCACTGCCAACCACCTGACCCACCTTCACATCATCTCCAAATGCACTTAGCATCCTCCTCACCCTCTCATTACATCGCTTATGAATATTACAACCAACAAGGGACCCAGCACTGATCCCTGTGGTACTGCACACTGGGCTCCAGTCACACAAGCAGCCTTTTCTCACCTCCCCCTGTCTCCAGCGCTCAGCTCATTGCGGTTCCAGTGTGTCAGATTATGCTGGGTCCTGTCAGCTTTTACCTTCTGCATCAGTTTCACACATGGGACCCTGCCCAGGCCCTTGCTGGAATCCATATAAACCCCATCAAATGCACTGTCCTCATCTACACTTGCTTCATAGTTTGAGCAGGAGCTTTATATTTCAAACATGGATGGAAATTCATATCTTAAATGGGCTCATTTTAATGATTCTTGGATTAATTCTAAATCCTTCTTTCTTTCCATACGTCTTTTCCTCACCATGACTTTTGTCCAAACACCCTTCCCCGCCCTGCCCATGTAATTCAAAGAAAGGTTACACCAAACATAAATGGCAACAGATGTTTGACTAATGATGGGCTGAAGGGCCGTTTTTATTCCCTGCTGTATATGACACTGGATAAGAATCTAACCTCCCACCCGGTGATCTGGGCAACTGCCAACGATGGCATGGTGATGAGACATGGGGGGGGTGGGGGTCAGAAATGGGGGGTCACGGTCGAAGGATATAGGGTAGGCCGTTAAGGATGGAGAGTCATCACCCAGAGAGTGGGTATCTCTGTGGAATTCTCTGCCACAGAAATTGTTTGGGGCCAAAACAGTGAGTGTTGTCCAGAAGGAGTTTGATCTAGTTTTTAAACCTCAAATGGGGAGTAAGTGGAAATGAGTTGGAGAATCAGCCATGATCCTCTTGAATGGCAGAGCAGGCTGCAAGGGCTGAATGGCATCCTCCGATTTCCTTTGTTTCTATTTGACCCTTTAAAGTGACCATGGGATCTTGGATTCTGATGATGCGGTGTGCGTCAACAAATGACTTCTCTGTACAAGAAGATGATTGTACAAAGGTATGGTTACCACTGTACACACTGCACTCATGTAAGGATGAGAATTGATTGTGTTGTTGTTTACTTGAAACTTCCAAACCCACGACCACTTCCATCTTGAAGGACAAGGGGCAGCAGGTACATGGGAACACCATCCCCTGCAACTTCCCTAACAAGCCACTCACCATCCTGACTTGGAAATATATCACCATTCCTTCACTGTCGCTGGGTCAAAAATCCTGGAACTCCCTCCCTAAGGGCACAGCAGGTGGACTGCAGCGGTTCAAGAAGGCAGCTCACCCCCACCTTCTCAAGGGGGCAACTAGGGACGGGTAATAAATACAGGGCCCAGCCAGCAACATCCACATCCCATGAGTGAAAACAATAATAAAAATTGGAGTGTTAATACTAAAAAGAGACAACGCTCTGATATCCAGTGCAGAGGGACATGGAGAGTGGGTGGTGACGGTCAAGAGGTATTATCGCTGTTAATTCAGAGACTGCAGTCATGTTCTGGAAGTCTGGATTCAAATCCTGGCATGGCAGAATTTGAAGTCAGTAATTAAAAAAACTAAATCTGGAATTAGAGTCTAATGATGAAAATTGTGTTTTGCTAATGTCCTTGAGGGAAGGAAACTGCCATCCTTACCCAGTCTGGCCTAGATGTGATTCCAGACCCACAGCTACGTGGTTGACTCTAACTACCCTCGGGGCATTGAGGGATGGACAGTAAATGCTGCCCAGCCGGCAATTCCGCATCCTGCAAATGAATTATTTTTTTTAAAATAGTGTTGCAATGTTGGCCATTGCGACAGACACAGTTTGCCATGTAGTTCACACAATTGTTTGAGGAACTTTGTGGTTCCTCTCACACACCAGCATACCCTGTCTTCCGCCAGCATTTTAAAGGTTTGATTTTTCATGGAAACATAGAGAGCCCTAGATCAGAACAAGTGCATGGCTTTGCAAACCATTCGCTGTTCATGTCGGACAGAAGGTGTGGCTCATCAGAGAGAGTTTAACAGAGCCATTAGAAATTCCACTAATGTGCAGATTCAAGACTTTAACAATCAAATATACAATATGTTACATCAATGTTACAAACGACCAGCAGAAATCATGAGTCTAACTTTCAAACACACTTGTCAATTGTCAGAAAATTTCACCCATGTCACTAATGCCCTTTAGGGAAGGAAACTGTCATCCTTACCTGGTCTGGCCTACACGTGACTCCAGACCCACAGCAATGTGGGTGACTTAGGGATGGGCTTGTCAGTGATGCCCACACCCATGAATGAATTTTATAAAATCGCACTTAGAGCACCTCAGAATTTGTTTTGACCAAACGATGGTGCAAAGGATTAAGTGATATGAAAATCTGTAATTCTGTCAGGAAATCTGTAAAATTAGCTCATATACAGACAGTATTTTTAGATTAGATTACCTACAGTGTGGAAACAGGCCCTTCGGCCTAACAAGTCCACACTGACCCTGCGAAGAGTAACCCACCCAGAACCATTCTCCTACAACTAATGCACCTAACACTACGGGCAATTTAGCATGGCCAGTTCACCTATCCTACACATCTTTGCACTGTGGGAGGAAACCGGAGCACCCGGAGGAAACCCACGCAGGCACAGGGAGAATGTGCAAACTCCGCACAGTAAGTTGCCCAAGGTGGGAATTGAACCCAAGCCGCTGGCGCTGTGAGGCAGCAGTGCTAACCACTGAGCCACCGTGCCACGCTTGAGATATCGATGACAATGCATCCCTTTACTGTGAAGCAGATTGTCTGTTTTTGTTCAGTTAAGAATTCAGCTTTTTGTAAGGTCTAACAATAAACATTTCAAAGCTCTTTTCTAGACCCACAGGCAGCAGTAAAGAAAATCACTTGAATTAATAGTCTTTGCAGTACATCAACCGACTGTAAAGTCACAATGGAACTGTGAGTACAATTGCCTTGGCATTGATCATCCAGCTGCTATTGAGGTGGATTTGAAGGTTTTGTGTAATTTACATTAGAGTTGTCATGTTACTAATACCTTGAGGTGAATGTGCAGAACACTGTCTGTCAAGTGGAGACATTACTTCCATGTGGATCTGTTCCTATACATAAATGAAGTGGACAAAGTCAGAAGGCACATGATACCAGGTTATAGTCCAACAGTTTTATTTTAAACTGCAAGCTTTCCGAGCACTGCTCCTTTGCCGGGTGAAGGAGCAGAGCCTTGAAAGCTTGTGACTTTTAACTAAACCTGTTTGACTATAACCTGGGGTCAGGTGACTTCTGAGCTTGTCCACCCCAGTCCAACACCGGCACCTCCACATCATAAATAAATCTTTAATTACCCAGTCCTCGATGAAACTATGACCATTATTCCAATACAACCCAGAATTTATTCTTAAAAGAAGCATTTTGAAGGAATTATTAAACAATTGGACTCTCACATTTAACTCTGCAAGGACAAATGGAAATACTCCCCAGTTCTAAAGCTGGGATTCTCGGTAATGATATTGGTTAACTTAGTCACGTTGTTTCTGCTGTAATATGGCTGGAAGTTATAGTCTCCTCAGAAAATGTTACTGCACTGAAAACCCCCAGGATTGAGGACATCATGTTACAGGACAAAGTCTATTCTCGCAATGCTGATCAAACGTCTGCAAGCATCTGAAATCTCTCCTGGTTGGGTTTTCGTCTAACGATGTGTTTATCTTGCAGTGATTAAAAGGAGTCGAACTGTTGAAGAATAAGAATATAGAACATAGAAAAGTACAGCACAGAACAGGCCCTTTGGCCCACGATGTTGTGCCGAGGTTTAATCCTAATACAAAGTGTTTGTTCAATCTCTACTGGCTCCTCATTCCCTAGGATAACTTCTCCATTTCAATTGTTTACTTTAGCTACTCCCTTCCTTTTGATAAACTCGGAACGATTCTCACAGTCTGCTTCTCTGTTTTAAATCGGGCCAGTTCTCTCATTTTCTTTTCATTTTCTTTCTGGTAGCCCTGAGCTCGTTTCTGAAGCGTTCCCTACCTTCAGGCTTGCTACTATACATTGCAATTGAATTCTTACCAAACGCAGTTTCATCGTCTTCGCTCAACTTGTTCAGGCAACGTTCCATTTCCCGTTTAATCATACACTCTGGGTGGAAGCCATTAGCCTAAAAGAGAAAGCAAATTGCAATAGCACTTCTGAGAAACTTAAAACCCATTAGCATAGAGCAGGACCTCCAGCACACATTGTAAATCCAACCTGTGTATCCCAATAATTCTCTCCATTTGACGGAATAATATGGAGAAATCCCTAAGATCCACGTTGGACCCAATCCAGTTGGTTTGGCAAAGGAAAGGCTGGATTGAACTTTGGAGTCCAAAGCTAGTCATACAAGTTTACCGCAAGGGTGCCCTCAAGTGAGGAACAGGAACAAAACAGCCTGGCTGTGTACCATACTCAAACACTGGCATGGCTTCAGGGGATAGCGCATGCATTCCTGGCTACTTTCCATTTGAATGTCTGCCTGATGGATAGTGGTGGTAAACGTCAATAGAGGACACAACGGAGCTACAATTCCTGCAAATGTTGCTGAATTCAGAGCAGGGACCTTGAGGGAATCCTCAATCCATTCCAGCACAAACTCTCTGGGCCAGAACGGACTCCCTTGGTGCTGTTGTGATATTGGGCATCTGTTAAACTCGTGCCCGATTAATGTTGGGAGCGAAAGTGAATCTTTGTCCTGTTCCTCTTCAATCTGACAGACCGGGAGAATGGGGTTGAGAAACTTGTCAGCTATAATTGAATGCTGGAGCAGATGCGATGGGCTGAATGGCCTAATTTCTGTTCCTATGTTTTCTGGTCAAAGCCTGCCTGTCTGTTTGTGACGAGAGCGAGAGTGATGAGAGTTGTTCCATCTCACAACTTAAGTGGTTGAAGAAGCAACTCACCCCCACCTTTTCAAGGGGCAACTAGGCATGGGTAATAAATGCTGGGCCCAGCCAGCGATATCCATGTCCCATGAATAAATAAAGAAAAATGTGATAAAAACAGCATTGTTCAGAAGAGAATGGTTTCTGCTGTTGCACCATTGCCAGCCACATATTGGAACAAGATCCAGTAACATCAACATACACTGAAAAGGGTCAAAATAAAATACCAAGTGGTCCAAATTTGCTATTTGTGTTCCAGTTTTGGCATAACTGCAGGTTCCACACTGTCGGAGGATTTATGAGATTAATTGACATGGTGGAAATTCATTGGAAATATCACAGGAGCACAATAACCTGAGGAAACAATGTTAGATATGTTACAAAACAACTTACACACAGACACACAAACACAGATACACACATGCACACACACAAAACAGATACACACACAAACACAGATACACACACACAAAACAGATACACACACTAACACAGATACACACACAGGTACAAAGACACAGACATACACACAAACACAGATATACACACTGATACACAGACACAGACACACACACAAACACAGATACACACACACTCATTCATACACACACACACATGCACACACTCACGCATACACACAGATAAACAAACACACATGCACACACGCGCACACACACACACAGATAAGC
>NW_028270143.1:123472497-123579997 GCF_037043375.1 Chiloscyllium plagiosum
ACTCTCTCTCACACACTCACACACACACTCTCACATACACACACTCTCATACGCTCACTCACACACACTCACACGCATACACACTATCACTCACATACACACACTCTCTCACATACACACACTCTCTCACATACACACACACACTCTCATACACTCACACACACACTCTCATACACTCACACACACACTCACGCACACACACTCTCTCTCACACACTCACACACACACTCTCACATACACACACTCTCATACACTCACTCACACACACTCACACGCATACACACTATCACTCACATACACACACTCTCTCACATACACACACTCTCATACACACACACACACTCACACACACACACACTCTCATACACTCACACACACACTCTCATACACTCACACACACACTCACGCACACACACTCTCTCTCACACACTCACACACACACTCTCACATACACACACTCTCATACACTCACTCACACACACTCACACGCATACACACTATCACTCACATACACACACTCTCTCACATACACACACTCTCATACACACACACACACTCACACACACACACACTCTCATACACTCACACACATTCACTCTCATACACTCACACACTCACTCACACACACACACTCTCTCACACACACACACTCTCAAACACTCACACACACACTCACACACACACACTCACGCACACACACTCTCTCTCACACACTCACACACACACTCTCACATACACACACTCTCATACACTCACTCACACACACTCACACACATACACACCCTCACTCACACACACACACTCTCTCACATACACACACTCTCATACACACACACACTCACACACACACACATACTCATACACTCACACACATTCACTCTCATACACACACACATTCACTCTCATACACTCACACACACTCTCATACACGCACACACACAGTCTCATACACGCACACACACTCTCATACACACACCCATACTCTCATACACACACACTCTCTCTCACACACACCCTCATACACTCGCACACACACTCTCTCACACACACACACTCTCTCACACACACACACTCTCATATACACACACACACTCTCATACACTCACACACACTCACTCTCATACACTCACACACACACTCTCATACACTCACACACACAGTCTCATACACGCACACACTCTCATACACTCACACACACACTCTCATACACATACACACTCTCACACCTCACACACACACACACTCTCACACACACACACTCTCAAACACTCACACACTCACACACACACTCTCACACACGCACCCTACATACACTCACACACTCACACACACTCACACACACATACACACCTACAATCACACACACTCACACATAAACACACTCACATATACACACACTCATATACAACACACACATACACACACTCACACACACTCACACTCTCTCACATACACACACACCCTACACACACATACACACCCTACACATACACACATACACTCTCACACACACTCTCTCTCACACAAACACTCACACACAGTCACACACACACACTCTCACACACACAGTCTCACACACACAACCTTCACATACACACTCACACACACACATACACACTCACACACAACACACACACACTCTCACACACAACCTACACACGCACTCTCACACACACACCCTACACACACGCACACACTCTCACACACTCACACACACACACACATGCACTCACACACTCACACACACACTCACACACAGTCACACACACACTCTCACATACACACACATACGCTCACACACACTCTCACACAAACACACACACACCCTACCCACCCATACACTCTCACGCGCTCACACCCTCATACACTCGCACACACATTCTCTCACACACACACTCTCACACACTCACACTCTCATACACACACACTCACACACTCTCTCTCACACACACACACAGTCTCATACACGCACACACACTCTCATGCACACACCCATACTCTCATACACACACACTCTCTCACACACACACACACACCCTCATACACTCGCACACACATTCTCTCACACACTCACACACACACTCTCACACACTCACACTCTCATTCACACACACTCTCACACTCTCTCACACACACACACACTCTCATACACACAGACACTCATACATACACACACTCATACACTAATACACACACTCTCTCACACACACACATACACACACTCTCTCACATACACTCACTCTCACACACACACACTCTCTCTCACACACACACACACACTCTCTCACATACACATATTTTCATACACACACACACTCACACACACACACTCTCTCTCACACACACTCACTCTCTCACACACACACACTCTCTCACATACACACACTCTCATACACTCACACACACTCTCTCACACACACACACTATCTCACACAAACACTCCCATACACACACACACACAGTCTCATACACACACACACACTCTCTCACATACACATACTCTCATACACACACACACTCTCTCACACACACACACTCTCTCACACACACACACTCTCTCACATACACACACTCTCATACACTCACACACACACACTCGCACACACTCTCTTACACACACTCTCTCACACACACATATTCTCTCACACACACACACTCACACACTCACACTCTCATACACACACACTCTCACACACTCACACTCTCATACTCTCACACACACTCACTCTCATACACACACACACTCTCATACACTCACACACACACTCACGCACACACACTCTCTCTCACACACTCACACACACACTCTCACATACACACACTCTCATACACTCACTCACACACACTCACACGCATACCCACTATCACTCACATACACACACTCTCTCACATACACACACTCTCATACACACACACACTCACACACACACACACTCTCATACACTCACACACATTCACTCTCATACACTCACACACTCACTCACACACACTCACACACACACACTCTCTCTCACACACACACTCTCATACACTCACACACACACTCACACACACACACACTCACGCACACACACTCTCTCTCACACACTCACACACACAGTCTCACATACACACACTCTCATACACTCACTCACACACACTCACACACATACACACCCTCACTCACACACACACACTCTCTCACATACACACACTCTCATACACACACACACACTCACACACACACACATACTCATACACTCACACACATTCACTCTCATACACACACACATTCACTCTCATACACTCACACACACTCTCATACACGCACACACACAGTCTCATACACGCACACACACTCTCATACACACACCCATACTCTCATACACACACACTCTCTCTCACACACACCCTCATACACTCGCACACACATTCTCTCACACACTCACACACACACTCTCACACACTCACATTCTCATACACACACACTCTCACACTCTCTCTCACACACACACACTCTCATACACACACACACTCATACATACACACACTCATACACTAATACACACACTCTCTCACACACTCACATACACACTCTCTCTCACATACACACACTCTCTCACATACACATATTCTCATACACACACACACTCTCTCTCACACACACACACTCTCTCTCTCACACACACACTCTCTCACATACACACACTCTCATACACTCACACACACACACACTCACACACACACTCTCACACAAACACTCCCATACACACTCACACACAGTCTCATACACACACACACACTCTCTCACATACACATACTCTCATACACACACACACTCTCTCACACACACACACACTCTCTCACATACACACACTCTCATACACTCACACACACACTCACACACACTCTCTCTCACACACTCTCTCACACACACATTCTCTCACACACACACACTCTCACACACTCACACTCTCATACACACACACTCTCACACACTCACACTCTCATACTCTCACACACACTCACTCTCATACACACACTCTCATACACTCTCACACACAGTCTCATACACACACATACACTCTCATACACTCACACACACACTCTCATACACACACACTCTCTCTCTCACACACACACACACCCTCATACACTTGCACACACATTCTCTCACACACTCACACACACTCTCACACACTCACACTCTCATACACACACACTCTCACACACTCACACTCCCTCACACACACACACTCTCTCACATACACATACTCTCATACACACACACACTCTCTCACACACACACACACACTCTCCCACACACACACACTCTCATACACACACACTCTCTCACACACACACACACACACTCTCTCACACACACACACTCTCTCACACACACACACTCTCATACACTCACACACACACACTCACACACTCTCTCACACACACTCTCTCACACACACATATTCTCTCACACACTCACACACACACTCTCACACACTCACACACATACACTCACACACACTCACTCTCATACACGCACATACACTGTCATACACACACACACACTCTCATACACACAAACTCTCACACCTCTCACACACACACACTCTCTCACACACACACACCCTCATACACTCACACTCTCTCACATACACACACTCTCATACACTCACACACACACACTCACACACACTCTCTCACACACACATATTCTCTCTCACACACACACACACTCTCACACACTCACACTCTCATACACATACACTCACACACACTCACTCTCATACACACACACACTCTCATACACTCACACACAGTCTCATACACGCACATACACTGTCATACACTCACACACACACTCTCATACACACACACTCTCACACCTCACACACACACACACTCTCTCACACACACAACCCTCATATACTCGCACACATTCTCTCATACACTCATACACACACTCTCACACACTCACACTCTCATACACACACACTCTCATACACACACACTCTCTCACACACTCACACACACACACTCTCATACACACACACTCTCATACACACACACTCTCTCACACACTCACACACACTCTCATTCACTCACACACACTCATACATACACACTCTCATACACACACACACACTCTCATACACACACACACTCATACATACACACACTCATACACTAATACACACACACTCTCTCACACACTATCACACACACTCTCATACACACACACTCACACACACTCTCATACACACACACACTCTCTCATACACTCACACGCACAATCTCATACATACACTCTCTCAAACACACACACACTCTCATACACACACACACTCTCTCACACACACACACTCTCATACACTCACACACACTCTCATACACGCATACACACACACACACTCTCACGCACTCACACACACACTCTCATACACTCACACACACACTCTCATACACTCACACACACACACTCTCTCACACACTCACACACACTCTCAAACACTCACATACGCTCATACACACACTGTCTCATACACTCACACGCACACTCTCATACACACACACACAGACTCTCTCAAACACATACACACTCTCATACACTCACACACACACGCACTCTCTCACACACACTCACTCACACACTCTCTCACACACAAACAGTCACACTCTCTCATACACACACACTCTCATGCACGCACACACACACTCTCTCTCACACACGCACTCTCACACACACATACAATCACACACACACAAACTCTCATGCACTCACACACACACACTCATACACACACACACTCTCATACAGACACACACACTCACACACACATACACACATACAATCACACACACTTACATACAAACACACTCTCTCACATACAACACACACTCACACACACTCACACTCTCTCACATACACACACACCCTACACACACACACACCCTACACATACACACACACTCTCATACACACACACACACACTCTCTCTCACACACACACTCACACACAGACTCTCACACACGCACCCTACATACACTCACACACTCACACACACATACACACATACAATCACACACACTCACACACAAACACACTCTCACATACACACACTCACACACACGCTCTCTCACATACACACACACCCTACACACACACACCCTACACACACACACACACTCTCATACACACACACACACTCTCTCTCTCACACAGACTCTCAAACACACACCCTACATACACTCACACACTCACACACACTCACACACACATACACACATACAATCACACACACTCACACACAAACACACTCTCACATACACACACTCTCACATACAACACACACATACACACACTCACACTCTCTTACATACACACACACCCTACACACACACAAACACCCTACACATACACACATACACTCTCACACACACTCTCACACACGCTCTCTCTCACACACGCTCTCTCTCACACACACACTCACACACACACACTATCACACACACAGTCTCACACACACAACCTTCACATACACACTCACACACACACATACACACTCACACACAACCCACACACACACTCTCACACACAACCTACACACGCACTCTCACATACACAACCTACACACACACACACACTCTCACACACACACACTCTCACACACTCACACTCTCATACACACACACTCTCACACACTCACACTCTCTCACACACTCACACTCTCACACACACACACTCTCATACACTCACACACACTCATACATACACACACTCATACACTAATACACACACTCTCTCACACACTCACATACACACTCTCTCACACACACACACTCTCACACACACACATACTCTCATACACACACACATACACTCTCTCTCACACACACACACTCTCTCACACACACACTCTCTCATACACTCACACACACACACACACACACTCTCTCACACACACACTCTCTCACACACACACTCTCTCACACACACACACACTCTCTCACACACACACACTCTCATATACACACACACACTCTCATACACTCACACACACTCACTCTCATACACTCACACACACACACACACTCTCATACACACACACACACTCTCTCACACACACACACTCTCTCACACACACACACTCTCATACACTCACACACACTCTCATACACGCATACACACACACACACTCTCACGCACTCACACACACACTCTCATACACTCACACACACACTCTCATACACTCACACACACACACTCTCTCACACACTCACACACACTCTCAAACACTCACATACGCTCATACACACACTGTCTCATACACTCACACGCACACTCTCATACACACACACACAGACTCTCTCAAACACATACACACTCTCATACACTCACACACACACGCACTCTCTCACACACACTCACTCACACACTCTCTCACACACAAACAGTCACACTCTCTCATACACACACACTCTCATGCACGCACACACACACTCTCTCTCACACACGCACTCTCACACACACATACAATCACACACACACAAACTCTCATGCACTCACACACACACACTCATACACACACACACACTCTCATACAGACACACACACTCACACACACATACACACATACAATCACACACACTTACATACAAACACACTCTCTCACATACAACACACACATAAACACACTCACACACACTCACACTCTCTCACATACACACACACCCTACACACACACACACCCTACACACACACACACCCTACACACACACACACACTCTCATACACACACACACACACTCTCTCTCACACACACACTCACACACAGACTCTCACACACGCACCCTACATACACTCACACACTCACACACACATACACACATACAATCACACACACTCACACACAAACACACTCTCACATACACACACTCACACACACACGCTCTCTCACATACACACACACCCTACACACACACACCCTACACATACACACACACTCTCATACACACACACACACTCTCTCTCACACACACTCACACACAGACTCTCAAACACGCACCCTACATACACTCACACACTCACACACACTCACACACACATACACACATACAATCACACACACTCACACACAAACACACTCTCACATACACACACTCTCACATACAACACACACATACACACACTCACACTCTCTTACATACACACACACCCTACACACACACAAACACCCTACACATACACACATACACTCTCACACACACTCTCACACACGCTCTCTCTCACACACGCTCTCTCACACACACACTCACACACACACACTATCACACACACAGTCTCACACACACAACCTTCACATACACACACACACACACACATACACACTCACACACAACCCACACACACACTCTCACACACAACCTACACACGCACTCTCACATACACAACCTACACACACACACACTCTCACACACACACACACTCTCACACACTCACACTCTCATACACACACACTCTCACACACTCACACTCTCTCACACACTCACACTCTCACACACACACACACTCTCATACACTCACACACACTCATACATACACACACTCATACACTAATACACACACTCTCTCACACACTCACATACACACTCTCTCACACACACACACTCTCACACACACACATACTCTCATACACACACACATACACTCTCTCTCACACACACACACTCTCTCACACACACACTCTCTCATACACTCACACACACACTCACACACACTCTCTCACACACACACTCTCTCACACACACACACACTCTCTCACACACACACTCTCATATACACACACACACACTCTCATACACTCACACACACTCACTCTCATTCACACACACACACACACTCTCATACACTCACACACACAGTCTCATACACGCACACACTCTCATACACTCACACACACACTCTCATACACATACACACTCTCACACCTCACACACACACACACTCTCACACACACACACTCTCACACACACACACTCTCACACACTCACACACACACTCTCACACACGCACCCTACATACACTCACACACTCACACACACATACACACCTACAATCACACACACTCACACATAAACACACTCACATATACACACTCTCATATACAACACACACATACACACACTCACACACACTCACACTCTCTCACATACACACACACCCTACACACACATACACACCCTACACATACACACATACACTCTCACACACGCTCTCTCTCACACACACACTCACACACAGTCACACACACACACTCTCACACACACAGTCTCACACACACAACCTTCACATACACACTCACACACACACATACACACTCACACACAACACACACACACACTCTCACACACAACCTACACACGCACTCTCACACACACACCCTACACACACGCACACACTCTCACACACTCACACACACACACACACATGCTCTCACACACACACGCACTCACACACTCACACACACACTCACACACAGTCACACACACTCACACACACACTCTCACATACACACACATACTCTCACACACACTCTCACACAAACACACACACATAATACACACACATACACTCTCACGCGCTCACACCCTCATACATTCGCACACACATTCTCTCACACACACACTCTCACACACTCACACTCTCATACACACACACTCACACACTCTCTCTCTCACACACACACACTCATACACGCATACACACACACACTCTTTCACGCACTCACACACACACTCTCATACACTCACACACACTCTCATACACTCACACACACACACTCTCCCACACACTCACACACACTCACACACTCTCATACACACACACACTCTCTCATACACTCACACGCACTCTCATACACACGCACACAGACTCTCTCAAACACACACACACACTCTCATACACTCACACACACACTCTCATACACACACACACATGCACTCTCTCACACACACACAGTCACACTCACACACTCTTATACACACACACTCTCTCTCTCTCACACGCACTCTCACACACACATACAATCACACACACACAAACTCTCATGCACTCACACACACACACTCTCATACACACACACACTATCATACACACACTCACACACACTCACACACACTCACACACACACACACACAAACACACTCTCACATACACACACTCTCACATACAACACACACATACACACACACCCTACACACACACACCCTACACACACACACTCTCATACACACACACACTCTCTCTCACACACACACTCACACACAGACTCTCACACACGCACCCTACATACACTCACACACTCACACACACATACACACATACAATCACATACACCCACACACAAACACACTCTCACATACAACACACACATACACACTCTCACATACAACACACACATACACACACTCACACTCTCTCACATACACACACACCCTACATACACACACACACCCTACACATACACACATACACTCTCACACACACTCTCACACACACACACTCACACACAGTCACACACACCCACTCTCACACACAACCTACACATGCACTCTCACACACACACCCTACACACACGCACACACTCTCACACACTCACACACACGCTCACACACACACACACACTCACACACGCTCACACTCACACACACACACACACTCACACACAGTCACACACACTCACACACACACACTCTCACATACACACACATACGCTCACACACACTCTCACACAAACATTCACTCTCACACGCTCACACACACTCACCCTACACACACAGAAACTCACACACACTCACACACTCTCTCACACACACCCACGCTCATTCTCACACACACACACTCACACGCTCTCATATAGACACACTCACTCACACACATGCTAGAAACACGCACACATTCACTCACACTCCCCCTCCACACACACACACACCCTACACACGCTCACACACACACCCTACACTCACACACATAAACACGTACATATACACACTCACAGACACACACGCAGGCACGCACACACACACACACACTCTCACACACACACACACACCCTACACACACAATCACACGCTCACAGACACACACTTTCACACACACGTACACTCACACATACACTCTCACACATGAACCCTGCACACACACTCGTACTCACACGCACACACACACACACTCACATGCACACATACGTTCTCACACACACTTGCTCACACACATGCACACACTCACACACACAGACACTCACACACTCATATACAATCTCACACACACTCACACATGCTCACACTCACACATACACACACACACACATGCTCATTCTCACACATACACACTCGCTCTCATATTCACACACACTCACTCACACATGCTAGAAACACACACACTCATACACCCACATACACTCACACTCCTCCTACACACACTCCCCCTCCACACACACACACACACCCCTCCTACACATGCTCACACACGCACTCTACGCACACCCTACACTCACACACACAAACACGCACACACACTCACAGACACAAGCACATGCGCGCGCACACACCTACACACACACACACTCTCATACACATACACACACATTTATTCACACATTCACACACACTCACAGACACACACACTCACATACACACACTCACAGACACACACTCACACACACACTCACAGACACACACTCACACATACACACAAACTCACACGCTCATTCTTACACACACACACACTCTCATATACACACACTTACTCACACACACGCTAGAAACACACACATACACTCACACTCTCACACACACTCCCCCTCCACACACACACCCCTCCTACACATGCTCACACACATACTCTGCGCACACACACCCTACACTCACACACACAAACATGCACACATACACACTCACAGACACACGCACGCACACACACACTTGCACATACACTCAACACACACTCTCTCTCACACACACTCTCACACTCACAAACACACACTCTCACAAACACACACACTCACACACCCTACACACACACATATACTCTCACACACTCACACATACACACTCTCACATGCTCACTCACACACACACTCTCACAAACACACACACACACTCTCATACACACTCTACACACACTCTCTTACACACACGCACACTCACGCACACTCTCACACACACACCCTACATACACTCACAACATACACTCTCACACACAAACACACTCTCACATACAGACACACACATACACACACTCACACACTCTCACATACACACACACCCTACACATACACACACTCTCACACACACGCTGTCTCACACACACACTCTTACACACACAGTCACACACACACACTCTCACACACACTCACACACAGTCTCACACACACACCCTAGACACACACACACCCTACACATACACACATACACTCTCACACACACGCTCTCACACACAAGTACACACACACACATACATTCTCACACATGAACCCTACACACACACTCATACTCACACGCACACACACTCACACACACACACTCACATGCACACAGACGTTCTCACACACACTTGCTCACACACATGCACACACTCACACACTCATATACACTCTCACACACACACACACTCACATGCACACACACTCACACATACACACTCACACGCACACACACGCTCATTCTCACACATACACACTCGCTCTCATATTCACACACACTCACTCACACATGCTAGAAACACACACACTCATACACCCACATACACTCACACTCCTCCTACACACACCCCTCCTACACATGCTCACACATGCACTCTACGCACACCCTACACTCACACACACAAACACACACACACACACTCACAGACACAAGCACATGCGCACGCACACTTACACACACACACACTCTCACACACATACATACACACACTTCTTCACACACCCACACACACTCACAGACACACACACTCACATACACACACTCACAGACACACACGCACACACACACTCACAGACACACACTCACACATACACACAAACTCACACGCTCACACACACGCATACACTCACACTCTCACATACACACACGCTCATTCTTACACACACACCCTCATATACATACACACTTACTCACACACACACGCTAGAAACACACACATACACTCACACTCTCACACACACTCCCCCTCCACACACACACCCCTCCTACACATGCTCACACACACACTGCGCACACACTCTACATTCACACACACAAACATGCATACATACACACTCACAGACACACGCACGCACACACACACACACTCGCACACACACACCCTACACACACACTCAACACACACTCTCTCTCACACACACTCTCACACACACTCACACACTCTCACAAACACACACAAACACTGACTCACACACACTCACACACCCTACACACACACATATACTCTCACACACTCACACATACACACTCTCACATGCTCACTCACACACACTCACTCTCACAAACACACACACACTCTACACACACTCTCTTACACACACGCACACTCACGCACACACTCTCACACACATACCCTACATACACTCACACACATACACTCTCATACACAAACACACTCTCACATACAGACTCACACACATACACACACTCACACACTCTCACATACACACACACCCTACACATACACATACACTCTCACACACACGCTGTCTCACACACACACACTCTCACACACACAGTCACACACACACAGTCACAAACACACAGTCAAACACACACAACCTACACGCACACTCTCACACACACGCTCTCACACACACACACACATACACACTCACACACACATACACACAAACACACTCACACACTCTCTCTCACACAGTCTCTCACACACAGTCTCACACACACAACCCACACACACACTCTCACACACACACACACGTACACACTCTCACACACTCACACATACGCTCTCACACACACTCTCTCACACACACACCCTACACACACACTCACTCTCTCACCCACACTCACATACACACACACCCTACACACACACACTCTCACACACACACACTCACACACACATCCTACACACACACACCCTACACACACACACTCTCACACACACACATACGCACACACACACACGCTCACATACACACTCTCACACACACACGCTCATTCTCACACACACACTCACTCACACGCTAGAAACACACACACATACATTCACACTCCCCCTCCACACACACACACACACCCTACACATGCTCACACACACTCTACTCACACACACCCTACACTCACACACATAAATATGCACACACACACACTCACACACACTGACATACAATGACACACAATCACACACAAACACACTCACACACACTCACATATAGAAACATACATACACACACTCACACACACTCACACTCTCTCACATACACACACAACCTACACACACACACCCTACACATACACACATACACTCTCACAAACACACTCTCACACACATGCTCTCTCACACACACACACACTCTCACACACACAGTCACACACACACAGTCACACACCCACGCTCTCTCACACACACTCACATACACACACCCTACACACACACACACACTCTCTCACACACACTCACATACACACACCCTACACACACACTCTCACACACACACACTCACACACTCACACACACGCACATACACACACACACTCCCACACGCACATACACACACTCTCACCGCACAGACTCACACACACACTCACACACACGCACATACACACACACACACTCTCACACGCACAGACTCTCATACACTCACACACGCTCACACACACTCTCTCACATGCACACACATACGCCCACACACACTCTCACACAAACACACACACACACTCACACTCACACACCCTACACACACTCACACTCTCACATGCTCACACACACACACTCACCCTACACACACACTCACACACAAACTCACACACATGCACACACTCACACACTCTCACATACACACTCTCACACACACACGCTCATTCTCACACACACACACTCACACACTCTCATATACACACACACTCACTCACACACTAGAAACACACACATACACTCACACTCCCCCTCCACGCACACACTCCCCCTACACACGCACTCTACTCACATACACCCTACACTCACACACATAAACACGCACACATACACACTCACAGACACACGCTCACAAACACGTGCACTCACACACACACACTCACACAGACACACTCTCTCACACATGCACCCTACACACATGCTCACATGCACACGCACTCACACACACACACTCACATGCACACGCACGTTCTCACACACACTCACTCACATATATGCACACACTCACACACAGACACTCACGCTCATATACACTCTCAAACACACACTCACACACACACACTCACACACTCTTACATGCACACTCACACACACACATGCTCATTCTCACACATACACACTCACTCTCATATACACACACACTCATACACCCACATACACTCACACTCCTACACACACTCCACCTCCACACACACACCCCTCCTACACACGCTCACACACGCACTCTACGCACACACACCCTACACTCACACACACAAACACGCGCGCACACACATACACACACACTCTCACACACACACACTCCTTCACACACCCACATGCACTCACAGATATGCACGTACACACTCACAGACACACACACACTCACAGACACACACGCATACACACACTCACAGACAAACACACACACACTCACACATACACACTCTCACACACACACGCTCATTCTCACAGACACACACTCACACACTCTCATGTATACACACACCTACTCTCACACACGCTAGAAACACACACATACACTCACACTCACACACAATCCCCCTCCACACACACACCCCTCCTACACACGCGCACACACACTCTACGCACACACCCTCCACTCACAGACACAAATACGCACACATACACACTCACAGACACACGCACGCAAGCACACACGTGCACACACACACTCCCTAAATACATGCACATTCACACACACACACACCCTATACACACACACTCTCACATGCTCACACACACACAGACCCTACACATACTCACACACACATACACTCACACACACACACACTCTCACAGACACACACTCTCACAGACACACTCTCACACATGCACCCTACACACACACACTCTCACAAGCTCACACACCCTACACACACTCACACACACCCATACACTCTCACACACACACACTCACACGCACACACACACGCTCACACACACGTTCTCACAAACACTCGCTCATACGCACGCACACACTCACACACACACACTCATATGCTCATATACACTCTCACACACACACTCACACACACACTCACACACTCACATACACACTCTCACACACACACGCTCATTCTCACACGTACACACTCACACACTCTCATATACACACACACTTACTCACACGCTAGAAACACACACACTCATACACAAACATATACTCACACTCCTCTTACACACACTTTCACACACACTTCCCCTCTGCACACACACACCCCTCCTACACACGCTCACACACGCACTCTATGCGCACACACCCTATATTCACACACACAAACGCGCGCACACACACGTGCACACACACACTCACAGGCCCAAGAACACGCGCGCGCGCGCACACACAAACACACACACTCTCACACACACGCACTCACACATACACACACGCACTCACATACACACACACTCACAGACACACACTCACAGACACACACACTCACAGACACACACTCACAGACTCACAGACACACACACTCACATACACACACACTCACAGACACACACTCACAGACACACACTCACAGACACACACACACTCACAGACACACACTCACAGACTCACAGACACACACACTCACATACACACACGCACTCACATACACACACACTCACAGACACACACTCACATGCACACACACACTCACAGACACACACGCACACTCACAGACACATACACTCACATACACACACGCACACTCACAGACACACACTCACATGCTCACATACACATACACACTCACATACACACACACACTCACATACACACACTCACAGACACACACACTCACAGACATACACTCACAGAATCACAGACACACACACTCACATACACACACACACACTCAATACACACACATACTCAATACACACACACTCACAGACACACAGACACACAGACACACACGCGCACACACACAAATTAAATTCCATCTGCCGCTCTATTTGCATTTAAAAAGCTCGCACGGATAACGGTGCAACAATGGGCTCATTGTCAGGAAGGGAATCTCTTCTCCTGGTTTGTTGCAATCGATCTGTGAGTTCACCTCCACAAGAATTTCACGGACTCCCCAGTCTCCACTGGAACGGCTGAGGGAACCCCACTTTAAGACGTAGGAACAGAAGTGGGTCGTTCATCTCATTGCGTCAGCTCCTCCATTCAATGAGATCATGGCAGATCTGAAATTCCTCAACTGTCACCTTTCCTGCCTTTCCCCATAACCCTTTGGTTCCCGGACTGATTAGGAATCTGTCTCCCACGACTGCATTGATTATGAATTGGCCACTATCGGCCCTGCAGTGTCGAGACTGAGACTCCACGGTTCCAGAGTGTATTCGAATGCAAGGGACAGGGAATGTAGCCCAGATTAACAGCTGGGTACAACACAATTGCGACATGAGAACATGGCCTTTCAGCCCATTGAGTTCGTCCTATCCCTCAGTTTAGATCCCTTTTGGACTCTGTTAATCTTTACTCCCGCTCAACAAAAGAATGGTAAAGAACTACAGATGCTAGAAATCTGAAACAGTAAACAGGGTCTGTGGAGAGAGAAAAATCAGAGAGTGAACGTTTCAGGTCCAGTGACCCCCATCTTCAGAATGGCCTGTGGTGAGGAAAAGCTTGGGATATTTGCTGAAGACCAGGGGTGAGGGGAGAGAGGGAGGTGGAAGGGGGTAAGTGATAGGTGGAAATGAAGCTCGGAGGGAGAGAGGGGGAGAGAGAGAGAGAGAGAGAGCAGTTGGACAGTTAATGGAATGGGTAATGATGAGCTGGGAAGAATGAAGCATCGCAAATGAGGACCATTATTTTGTGGAAAAGGGTTGGCCGTGCTATAAGCAGCCCTGATGACCCGGACTATGGTGTGTGGAGGTTGGGGTAAGGACATGGGTGAAGGTGCTCAGACCCTAACGTTGTTGAACTCGATCTTGAGTCCTGAAGGCTGCAGGGGTCTCCCAAGGGGAAAATGAGGCGCTGTTCTTTCAGCTTGTGCTGAGCTTCACTGGAGCACCGCAGCAAGCCTGAGACAGAGATGTTGGCCGGGGAACAGGGTGGGCTGATAAAGTGGGAGCCCAGGATCTTTTACATGACAGAAAGAGGGTGTTCTGCAAAACGGTCTGCTAGTCTACACTTTGTCTCCCCAGTGTAGAGGAGAGCGCAATGTGAGCAGCGAATGCAGTAGATCAGATTGTGGGAAGTGCAGGGTAAAGTGCTGCTTCACCTGGAAGGTGTGTTTGGGCACTTGGATACTGAGGGTGGGGGGAGGAGGAGGGAAATGGGCAGGTGATATACCTTTGGCGGTAGCAGGGGAAGGTGCCATGGGGCTGTGGGGGGGTGGTGGGAGTGAAGGAAGAGTGGACCAGGGTGTCCCAGAGGGAGGGGGTGCCTGCGGAAGGCTGACAAAGGGAGGGTAGGGGAATATGTATCTGGTGGTGACATCTCACTGGAGGTGGTGGAAATGGTGGCTGATGAGCCTCTGGTTGTGGATGGTGCTGGGATGGTCGGGGAGGACAAGGGGAACCCTATTGCTGTTGTGGGAGGGAAGAGAGGGGGATGAGGGGGGAAGTGTGGGAGATGGGGCAGATACAGCTGAGGGTCTTGTCAACAACGTGGTGGGGAATCCTCGAAGGAGGAAAGAGGACATTTCTGAAGTTACGTTCCAGAAGGTGGCATCATCAGAATCGATGACACGGAGACAGAGAAACTGGGAAAGTCCACACACCTTGCCCCCAGCTCCCTTCATGAACTCGGATAGCAAAACAAAATCCTAGGTTTGATCTTAACGGTTGGCCTACCTGTTTTTGTGGGAAAGCGTTGCACCCTGCCATTACCTTTTGGCAGAACCTTCTGGGGTATTTGAAGATGGTTTTAATCAAGTCAGAGGGTAGTGGGCTTAGACCTTGACAAAAAGTGAAGGCCGAGCCAGAATGACCTGTGGTTAGCCATCCTTCAGAACACTATTAATATTCCAGTTATGTACGAATGTTATTACAGGAGTGTTTGTTATAGTTAACAGCATTCAAACTAGTGGGTCTACTAGTCTGGTCTATAAGGTAACTGTGTATCTGAAAGAGTTAGTGAGTGTTTACCCATCTGGACATAAAAGCCCGGTTCCTGGGAGGAGCTAAGCAGTGTTGTATAGTGTGTGTTTTACAAATTCTTTGTGCATTGACCAGAGAGGGAGAGAGGCCTCAGACGATTGTCTTTGTAATAACAGAATGTAGCTCATGGAGAAATGGATATTTATTCTTGAATTGAGCCTGAAGTCTCGCAAGCAACAGTTGTGTATCTTAGCCCTAGCTACGGCTTATAACTGTATGTAAGAAACTATTTGCTGCTGAGTTAAGTCCGATCCGAAGGCGTTATGTGAGCATCATTTCCTACATGGTATCATTCGGAAGAAATATTGGTTGAAGCAACGTATGCAGGATAATCCAGATACTCGAGTAGGTTTGGTTCAAACCAATGCTTTCCATGAGCTGCCAACTCTCTAATGCAACATTATAACAGGTGCCCACTTTCGTTCTTCTCTCATCTTCTGGATAGACATTAAATTGAGACTTCCGCCCCCCCCCCCCCCCACCCCCCTTTCACGTGAACGTTAAATATCGATACTGGCATAATTATGAAGCAGAGCGGGTGTGATCTCTTGCGTGTCCGGGCCAATCTTTAACCCTCAGCCAAAACAGCGGAGACTGGTTATTAGTCTCATTGTCATTGTGTGTAAATTGGTTGCTGTGTTGTACAGTGACTGCACTTTGTAAGTATTTCATTCACCAGAAAGCATCCTGAATGTACGATAAAAAAAAAGACAGTCTCCTGCTCTCATTCCTGAACTTCTCCAGAATTCTATGTTTACAATTGAGAAGCGTATTGCCAGGCACACTGTGTCCTGACTGGCCTTTCACTACAACAATCAAAAGCTAATCTCGCACTCCCGTGTTCTCTACTTACAGCCCTGAACCTTCCTCTGTGTCAAATATTTATCCAGTCTTTCCACTCAAAGAGGTAATCACTGTCAAACAGTTCACCTTGGCTACTCTGCTCCTCGATGACATTTTTCACAGTAGTCCCTCGTATTTTTCACTGCACTCAATCAGAAAATATAGCAGCCACCGCTTTAAGATGATATTCCCCCATCAAGCTACCAGCTTTCAGTACGAGACAGCTCAGGCAGGAGGCTGGAGGAACACAGTGAGCCAGGGAGCACCAGGAAGTGGAGACGTCGATGCTTCAGGTGGACCCCTTCATCAGGACAGGGAGTGGGTGTAGGGGGAGCTGCGGGGCGGTGGGCAGCAGGGTGGTGAGGTGGGAATGGGTGAAGACAGGTAGAGGGTACGACCTGGTTGGTCAATGGGAGGAAGGAATCCAGTTGGGTGGCTGGGAGCAGTGGAAGGGAGGGGGAGGGGCTGGGAATGGAGTTGGGGGATGGGGAGGGAGGTTATCTGAAATTGGAGAACTCAGTGTCGAGTCCTCCGGGCTGGAGGCTGCCCAGGGGGTTGATGAGGTGTTGTTCCTCCAACAGGGGCTGTGGTTTGTTGTGGAAATGGAGGAGGCCAAGGATGGTCATGTGGGAAAGGGAGTGGGAACGGGGAATTAAAATAGGTCGTGACGTAAGGCAGGATTAGCTACCAAGACATTGTAGCTGGTAAACCAGGTGGAATTCTCACTGTTTCTTTGTTCCTGTTTGTCACCTGAAATTCACCACAAAAATGAAATCGAGTGCAGTAACTCTGAAACGTACAGCTTGACTTTTTGAGTCTTTTTCGTTTCCCACTTCACATTCCAAAAGTTCCACCGTCTTTTTTTCCCGGAACAAGATGCTGCATCTTTCAGATGAAAATGACAACAGCTGCGGTTAGCAAATCAAGTTCCCGTCCCTGTGAGAGACCCAGAGATTAAAATAATCAAATTCACTGACTGACCCTCCGATGAAGAAATTGCAAACGAAAGAGCTGACGTTTTGCAGCGTTTACTTTAACACGAATCCGAACCGGCAGCAATTCCAAGCAACTCCACTTTCTCGGGAAATGGGCGGCTCAATAGAATCATTGAGCCCTCCTCATTGCTTTCCTGGTTTTAAATCATTTAGACTAAAATGATTTAAAGTGAACTCTCCTCCACTTTTCTGCCAAACAGACATATTACCTGCTTCCCACGAAAGATTCACTTCCTCTCATTGCATGAACTTTAATGGGTTTACCTTTCTTCATGTGTCTTCACTTTCTATCTATAGGTGGGCTGGCACCCTCTAGCACCCCTGCTCATAGCTCTCATAAAATCTGGACACAGCATCCATATCTTAATTTCTTCCTTGCTGGCACTGCTTCCAGGTCAAGGGTCACCCCAAATCCTTGCTCTTATCCAAGGATATTAGATATCATCCTTTTATAGCTGAAACATCCTTCTCAATTATTCTTCAAAACAATTATAGATTCATAGAACGTAGAGCATTCCACAAGCATTTTTTTTTTCAAAATATAAAGTTACCTCAGTGTCAAAGGTCACCACATTTCCGACAATGCAATGTCGCCTGTAGGAGATACCCAGAGAGTGACGAGTCTGTGGAGTTCATCACCACAGGAAGTAGTTGATGCCGAAACATTGAACGTATTCATTCTAGATACAGCACTTGGGGTGAATGGGACCAAAGGTTACCAGGAGAAAGCAGGATGAGGCTATTGAGTTGGAGGTCAGCCATGATGGTGATGAATGGCGGAGCAGGCCCGAAGGGCCGAATGGCCTCCTCCTGCTCCTATCCTCTATGTTTCTATGTTTCACTAATGTCCTTTAGGGAAGGAAATTGCCATCCTTACCTGTTCTGGTCTACAGGTGACCCCAGACCCACAGCGATGTGGGTGACTTTTCTCTGTCCTCTGGGTAATTGGGAATGGGCAAATGAATGCAGCCTGGCCAGCGACACTCTCATCCCATGAACTAATATTAAAAAAAAAACCAGCAATGACACTTTAAAATATGTCACTGTGTATAATGCCGATTACAATGCCTGGAGGTTGAGAAAGGTTTATTCATAAAATACAGACGTACAGAAATTCTATCATTATTGTGTTGACTCTACACTTCATAAAGATATTTCTGAACAGAGTTGAGAGCAAGAGGACCTTGAAATCCACACTTGGAGATATTGAGATAATGATGAATTCATATGTTTGCTCAACACGATACTTTCTCATGTGATTCAGAGTCTTCCGACAATAACCTGCGCATTCAAAGCTATTCATGTGTACGGGAGTCTTTTGATCATATCCTGACAATGTGGAAAGCTAAGTGCAAGTCTGATCACAGGCACGAAACAAACCTACACCGTTTCTCCGTATACCAGTCACGCTCATAGATACAGGCTCGCCTGGAGAGTTGCACTTGTTGCAATTTGCAATGCATTTTAAATGGGAAGCAGGGGCAAAGACATTGTGTATTAGCCAGCTGCATGGGAAACAGTACCCTGTGTGAAACAGCACTGAGTCTGAGTGAATGTAAACCTGAGTGTGACCTGCAAGCTGACACGCCAGTACCCAAGTGGCAGATCCAATCTGCCGCTCATTTTGACAACCCATCCGGAGATTACTGTGGAATTAGAAATCGTGATGGATGGTGCAGTGAGAGCTTACAGAGGCATGTTAACCAAAAGAGAAAATCCAGGAACTAACCTTATCACACACACACGCACCCCACAGGCAAATTCAGCCCACACCCGTTTCTCACAGTAAAATTCAACAAGAATCTCCCTCCGATCCTTCTGTTGTCTTCAGCATTGAGGAGACAACAATCCTGATGAAGAGCTTATGCCTGAAACATTGATTCTCCTGCTCCTCAGATGCTGCCTGACCTGCTGTGCTTTTCCAGCACCACACTCTTTGACTGAGAGGAAGATCCCAACCTGATGTGTGCTGAGTATCTGTCACTTCAGGCACTGTGTGTTTGTGTGTGGATTTAGGTTTCTACAGTGACCCTCTGCCAGGGCTGGGCTGGGATACCTGGTCGGCATGGACAGGTTGGACCGAAGGGTCTGTTTCCGAGCTCTTTGACTCTATCTGTGATGTAGGAAGAAATGGGAGAGCTAGGGAGATGCTAAACCCCAGCCATGCTCTGAGCTCCACCTCCAGCCAATCCTTGACGTGTTTGTTTGTATTGCTGTTGGAGAACCACTGAACTATAACCTAAGCTGTTAGTTAATGGCTTGAGCTCCTTTCTCTGTGTTTCAAACAGCCTCACTATCTACTACTAGACTGTGAAACCAATTACAGCACCCTCCTGAGGGTATGGGCCCTGCTCCTTCTTATACCTTCATCTGCTCCAGGCGAAAAATCAATTTTCCATACTTGATCCACCCTCCCAGGGCCAGAGTTTTCACTCCGTTTATCTCTCCACCCTGCAGGCACTCTGCCTGTATTCCTGATGAGGGGCGTTTGCCCGAAACGTTGATTTTCCTGCTCCCCGGATGCTGCCTGAACTGCTGTGCTTTTCCAGCACCACTAATCCAGCCTCCGTCAATCAGACAGAGTTGTGGTGTCTCCAAAGCCTGAAGCGTTGTGGAACTGAAGATCAATGGAACAATTCAGCACCCCTATCTCCTTAAGCCCCTCCTCTTTGCACCCACCACCCACCACCCCCACCCAAATAGGACCTTTGGGTGTCAATTATGTTATAATATTGTCGATTGTGTCAGTCGGGTAGTTTGTCTCCCTGGGTACCCGCTCCACACCATTATCTAGTCAGCTCGCTGCTGCTCTCAAGATGTTGGGTAGAAAACCAGCTGCAAACTTAGTGCACAGCAAGATCCTGCTGGTATTAATGTGTGAAAGTGGAGGGGCTGGTCTAGTGACAGTGATTATTCATCCAGAAATCCTGGTAATTTATTTGGGGGGACCCAGGTACGAATCCTGCCATGGCAGATGGTCGAATTGGAATTCAATAAATTTCTGGGATTAAAGAGTCCAACGTTGGCCATAAAATCATTGCTGATTTTTGGGAAAACCCATCTAGTTCACTCATGGCCATTAGGGAGGGGAAAACTGCTATCCTTTCCCGGTCTGGCCTTGACATAAATTGGTGGAGTTGTGGAGAGCGAGGAAGGTTTTCAGAAGGTACAGACATCAAAAACCCGACAGCTCTGTGGTTTTTGGAAATCCGGACCTGAAACAGAATTCGCTGGAAAAACTCAGCTGGTCTGCCAGCATCTCAGGAGGGAAAGCAGAGTTAAAATTTCGGGTCCAATGACCTTTCTTCAGGAAGCAGGATAGGAACAGTGGGATGTAGAATTGTTGAAAAGTCTGTCAGTAGACAGTGAGGCTGTCTGAAGAAATGGCAAATGGGGTTTAATTCAGAGAAATGTGAGGTGATGCATCCTGGGAGGTCCAATGCAAGAGGCCAATATGCTTGGCCAGATCTTTAGGAGCATTAAATTCGGAGGGGATCCTGGAGTGCGAGTCCATAGCTCCCTGAAAGAGGCAGCACAAGTGAATAAGATGGTAAAGAAGGCAGAGAGCATGCTTGGTCGAGACATTGAGTATAAAAGTTGGTCTGCAGCTGAATGAGACTTTAATTAGGCTGCATTTGGAGTATTATATGTATTTCTGATGCCCACACTATGGGGGCGCTTTAGAGAGGGTACGGAAGAGATTTGCCAGAATGTTGCCTTGAATGGGTTGTATTTGCTATAAGTTGAAACTTTATTGCTGGAACAGCACAGCAGGTCAGGCAGCATCCAGGGAACAGGAGATTCGACGTTTCGGGCACAGGCCCTTCTTCAGGAATGAGCAGAGAGTGTTCAGCAGGAGAAGATAAAAGGTAGGGAGGAGGGACTTGGAGGAGGGGAGTTGGAAATGTGATAGGTGGAAAGAGGTCAAGGTGAGGGTGATAGGTCGGAGTAGGATGGAGGCGGAGAGGTCAAGAAGAAGACTGCAGGTCAGGAAGGCGGTGCCGGGCTGGAGGGATTCGGCTGAGACAAGGTGGGGGGAGGGGGGATGAAGAAACTGGTGAAGTCCAAGTTCATCCCCTGCGGTTGGAGGGTTCCCAGTCGGAAGATAAGACGCTCCTCCTCCGACCGTCGGGTTGTTGTGGTTTGGCGGTGGATGAGTCCAATGACCTGCATATCCTCGGTGGAGTGGGAGGGGGAGTTGAAATGCTGTGCTACAGGTTGGTTGGGTTGGTTCGTCCGGGTGGCCCAGAGGTGCTCTCTGAATCGCTCCGCAAGTAGGCGGCCTGTCTCCCCAATATAGAGGAGGCCACACCGGCTGCAGCGGATGCAGTAGATGATGTGGGTGGAGGTGCAGGTGAATCTGTGGCGGATATGGAAGTTTCCCTTGGGGCCTTGGAGAGAAGTGAAGGGAGAGGTGTGGGCGCAAGTGTTGCACCTCCTGCGGTTGCAAGGGAAGGTCCCCTATCAGCTTTCCGTAGAGATATATTTCCCTCCCCTCCCCTATCAGCTTTCCGTAGAGACCACTCCCTCCGCGACTCCCTTGTCAGATCCACACCCCCCACCGACCCAACCACCACTCCCGGCACCTTCCCTTGCAACCGCAGGAGGTGCAACACTTGCGCCCACACCTCCCCCCTCACTTCTCTCCAAGGCCCCAAAGGAAACTTCCATATCCGCCACAGATTCACCTGCACCTCCACCCACATCATCTACTGCATCCGCTGCAGCCGGTGTGGCCTCCTCTATATTGGGGAGACAGGCCGCCTACTTGCGGAGCGATTCAGAGAGCACCTCTGGGCCACCCGGACGAACCAACCCAACCAACCTGTGGCACAGCATTTCAACTCCCCCTCCCACTCCACCGAGGATATGCAGGTCATTGGACTCATCCACCGCCAAACCACAACAACCCGACGGTCGGAGGAGGAGCGTCTTATCTTCCGACTGGGAACCCTCCAACCGCAGGGGATGAACTTGGACTTCACCAGTTTCTTCATCCCCCCTCCCCCCACCTTGTCTCAGCCGAATCCCTCCAGCCCGGCACCGCCTTCCTGACCTGCAGTCTTCTTCTTGACCTCTCCGCCTCCATCCTACTCCGACCTATCACCCTCACCTTGACCTCTTTCCACCTATCACATTTCCAACTCCCCTCCTCCAAGTCCCTCCTCCCTACCTTTTATCTTCTCCTGCTGAACACTCTCTGCTCATTCCTGAAGAAGGGCCTGTGCCCGAAACGTCGAATCTCCTGTTCCCTGGATGCTGCCTGACCTGCTGTGCTGTTCCAGCAATAAAGTTTCAACTTTGATCTCCAGCATCTGCAGACCTCACTTTCTCCTCTGTATTTGCTATAAGAAGAGTTTGACAAACTTGGATTGTTTTCACTGGAGCATTGGAGGTTGAGGGAGGGGGTGCCTGTTA
This sequence comes from Chiloscyllium plagiosum, assembly GCF_037043375.1. Classification (NCBI taxonomy): domain Eukaryota; kingdom Metazoa; phylum Chordata; class Chondrichthyes; order Orectolobiformes; family Hemiscylliidae; genus Chiloscyllium; species Chiloscyllium plagiosum. The sequence continues at coordinate 123,499,265 of NW_028270143.1, forward strand.
GAAGTGTATAACATTATGAGAGGCATGGACAGGGTGGTTAGTCGGAGTCTTTTTTTCCCCAGAGTGGAAGTGTCAAATACGAGGGTGAGGTTTAAGGTGAGATGGGGAAAGTTTGAACTTGACACGTAAGGGGCGTTTTCACACAGAGGGTGGTAGGTGTCTGGAATGTGATACCAGCGGAGGTGGTGGAAGCAGATACAATAGCAGTGTTTAAGAGGCAGTTAGGCAGACATGTGAACTAGGCAAACATGGGGACTGCAGATGCTGGAAATCAGAGTCTAGATGAGAGTGGTGCTGGAAAAGCGCAGCAGGTCAGGCAGCATCCGAGGAGTCCATTCATTCCTGCCTGAAACATCGATTTTCCTGCTCCTCAGATGCTGCCTGACCTGCTGTGCTTTTCCAGCACCACACTCTGATCTAGACTCGTGAACTGGTTGGGAATAGAGGGATATGGACCATGTGCAAACAAATGACATAATTGTCAGTGCAGACATATGGGCCGAAGGACTTGTTCCTGTGCTGTACTGTTCTATGTGACTCCAGACCCACTGCAATGTGGTTGACTCTTGACTGCCTTCTGGGCAATTAGGGATGGGCATCCTTCGGGAAGGGATTCCAAGAGAATGAGAAGCCTTGCAGTTTAAAGATCGAGAGTTTTATTGTTAGCAAGATTCTGGGGGTGGTCTCCAAAGAGCGAGCTGGGGTTGATGGCCAGAATGGCCTCCCTCTCTGCCCTAATGAACCAGTGACGCTGAGGAGCAGAGAGGAGTTGGGGCAATTCAGCTGGAGATGGGGTGACAGTGAGAGAGAGATAGGGTCATAGAGATGTACAGCATGGAAACAGACCCTTTGGTCCAACCCGTCCATGCCGACCAGATATCCCAACCCAATCTAGTCCCACCTGCCAGCACCCGGCCCATATCCCTCCAAACCCTTCCTATTCATATACCCATCCAAATGCTTCCGAAATGTTACAATTGCACCAGCCCCCACCACTTCCTCTGGCAGCTCATTCCATACACGTACCACCCTCTGTGTGAAAAGGTTGCCCCTTAGGTCTCTTTTATATCTTTCCCCTCTCACCCTAAACTTATGGCCTCTAGTGCTGGACTCCCCCACCCCAGGGAAAAGACTTTGTCTATTTATCCTATCTATGCCCCTCATAATTTTGTAAACCTCTATAAGGTCACCCCTCAGCCTCCAACGCTCCAGGGAAAACAGCCCCAGCCTATTCAGCCCCTCCCTATATCTCAGATCCTCCAACCCTGGCAACATCCTTGTAAATCTTTTCTGAATCCTTTCAAATTTCACAACATCTTTCCAGAATTGCACGCAATATTCCAACAGTGGCCTAACCAATATCCTGTACAGCCGCAACGTGACCTCCCAACTCCTGTACTCAGTACTCTGACCAATAAAGGAAAGCATAACAAACGCCTTCTTCACTATCCTATCTACCTGCGACTCCACTTTCAAGGAGCTATGAACCTGCACTCCGAGGTCTCTTTGTTCAGCAACACTCCCTAGTGTATAAGTCCTGCTCTGATTTGCTTTCCCAAAATGCAGCACCTCGCATTTATCTAGTCTGAAGCACAACATGATTGAGAAAGAAATGACATTCAGTGGTGGGTGTGACATGGGTTGATGTTGGGAGAGAGTGAGGACTATAGATGCTGGAGATCAGAGTTGAAGAGTGTGGTGCTGGAAAAGCACAGCAGGTCAGGCAGCATCCGAGGAGCTGTAAAGGCAACGGTTCAAGTATAAGCTCTTCATCAGAAAAAGCTTCCTGATGAAGAGCTTATGCTCGAAACGTCGATGGGCTGATGTTGATCACATACAGGGGCATCTGAGGAGCTCTCTTGCCAATAGCTATCCCCCATAACCACTATGTCAGTCCAGGTTCAACACAGAACAAGCTTGCCCTCTCAGTCAGCTGATTATGTCGCCCCCTTGAGACTGGAGCTTGAAAATACAGAGCAGCACTCGACTGGCAGAGAACAAGGGTGCTGGGCAGTGGGAGGTTCAGATGCGATGTTAAACTCTTCTCTCTGGCCAAAGTAAAACATTCTTCAACACTATTTCACAGTATCAGTGACCCCTCCATCAAGGGGAAATATCCCTTCCCATCTATCCCATCTCTTCCTCATTATTTTAATACATCGCAATCATGTCCTTTCTCAATCTCCTCTGCTCCAAGGAAACCAATCTCAGTGTACCCAATCTCTCATCTTCATAATCATAGAATCCTTACAGTGTGGATGTAGTCCAATCGGTCTGTCGAGTCCATACTGTCCCTCCAAATAGCATTCCCACCCAGACTCACCGCCCTACACTATCCCTGTAACCCTGCATTTCCCAGATCTAACTAACCTAACCTACACATCCCTGGACACTATGGGCAATTGAGCATGGCCAATCCACCCTTACCTACCCTAGTTATAGGAGACTCTATAGTTAGAGGGACAGACAGGCGGTTCTGTGGACATGGGCGAGACTCTCGGATGGTTTGTTGCCTCCCGGGTGCCAGGGTCCGAGACGTCTTCAGAATCCTTAAGGGGGAGGGTGTGCAGCCAGAAGTCATGGACAGAGTCGTCATCTCTGGGTTATTGCCGGTGCCACGTGACAGTGAGGCAAGGAATAGGGAGAGAGTGCAGTTGAACACGTGGCTACAAGGATGGTGTAGGAGGGAGGGCTTCAGGTATTTGGACAATTGGACTGCATTCTGGGGAAGGTGGGATCTGTACAAGCAGGACGGGTTGCACCTGAACCAGAAGGGCACCAATATCCTGGGGGGTAGGTTTGCTAGCACTCTTCGGGGGGGTTTAAACTAATTTGGCAGGGGAATGGGATCCGGACTTGTAGTCCAGCAAGTAGGCTAGCTGTTTGTCAGGATGTCCAAGAATGTAGGGAGGCTGTGGAGAGGGTAGCACTGACAGGGAATACTTGCGGACACAGAGATGGGTTCAAGTGTGTATACTTCAACGCAAGGAGTATCAGAAATAAGGTGGGTGAACTTAAGGCGTGGATCAGTACTTGGGACTACGATGTTGTGGCCATCATGGAAACATGGATAGAAGAGGGACAGGAATGGTTGTTGGAGGTTCCTGTTTACAGATGTTTCAGTAAGATTAGGGAGGGTGGTAAAAAAGGAAGGGGGGTGGCGTTGCTAATTAGAAATGGTATAACGGCTGCAGAAAGGCAGTTCGAGGGGGATCTGCCTTTGGAGGTAGTATGGGCTGAAGTCAGAAATAGGAAAGGTGCAGTCACCTTGTTGGGTGTTTACTATAGGCCCCCCAATAGCAGCAGAGATGTGGAGAAACAGATTGGGAAACAGATTTTGGAAAGGTGCAGAAGCCACAGGGTAGTAGTCATGGGCAATTTCAACTTCCCAAATATTGATTGGAAGCTCTTTAGATCAAGTAGATTGGACAGGGTGGTGTTTGTGCAGTGTGTCCAGGAAGCTTTTCTAACTCAGTATGTAGATTGTCCGACCAGAGGGGAGGCCATATTGGATTTGGTACTTGGTAACGAACCGGGACAAGTGATGGGTTTGTTAGTGGGTGAGCATTTTGGTGATGGTGACCACAATTCTGTGACTTTCACCTTGGTTATGGAGAGAGATAGGTGCGTGCAACAGGGTAGGTTTTACAATTGGGGGAAGGGTAAATACGATGCTGCAAGACAGGATCTGAGGAGCATAAATTGGGAGCATAGGCTGTCAGGGAAGGATGTCGTTGAAATGTGGAACTTTTTCAAGGAACAGATACGACGTGTCCTTGATATGTATGTACCTGTCAGGCAGGAAAGAGATGGTCGTGTGAGGGAACCTTGGTTGACGAGGGAGGTTGAATGTCTTGTAAGGAGGAAGAAGGAGGCTTACATAAGGTTGAGGAAACAAGGTTCAGAGCGTTGTAGGGATACAGGATAGCCAGGAGGGAGCTGAAGAAAGGGATAAGGAGAACCAAGAGAGGGCATGAAAAATCTTTGGCGGGTAGGATCAAGGATAACCCCAAGGCATTTTATGTTTATGTGAGAAACATGAGAATGACGAGAACGAGGGTAGGTCCGATCAAGGACAGTAGTGGGAGACTGTGTATTGAGTCGGAAGAGATAGGGGAGGTCTTGAGTGAGTACTTTTCTTCAGTATTTACAAATGAGAGGGACCGTATTGTTGAAGAGGAGAGTGTGAAACGGACTGGTAAGCTAGAGGAGATACTTGTTAGGAAGGAAGATGTGTTGGGCATTTTGAAAAACTTGAGGATAGAAAAGGGCCCCGGGCCTGACGGGATATATCCTAGGATTATGTGGGAAGCAAGAGAGGAAATTGCAGAGCCGTTGGCAATGGTCTTTTCGTCTTCACTGTCAATGGGGGTGGTGCCAGGGGACTGGAGAGTGGCGAATGTTGTGCCCCTGTTCAATAAAGGGAATAGGATAACCCCGGGAATTACAGGCCAGTTAGTCTTACTTCGGTGATAGGCAAAGTAATGGAAAGGGTACTGAGGGATAGGATTTATGAGTATCTGGAAAGACATTGCTTGATTAGGGACAGCCAGCACGGATTTGTGAGGGGTAGGTCTTGCCTTACAAGTCTTATTGAATTCTTTGAGGAGGTGACCAAGCATGTGGATGAGGATAGAGCAGTGGATGTAGTATACATGGATTTTAGTAAGGCATTTGATAAGGTTCCCCATGGTAGGCTTTTGCAGGGAAATTTGGCCAGTTGGATAGAGAACTGGCTAACCGGTCGAAGTCAGAGAGTGGTGGTAGATGGTAAATATTCAGCCTGGAGCCCAGTTACAAGTGGAGTTCTGCAGGGGTCAGTTATGGGTCCTCTGCTGTTTGTAATTTGTATTAATGACTTGGAAGAGTGAGTCGAAGGGTGGGTCAGTAAATTTGCAGACGATACGAAGATTGGTGGAGTTGTGGATAGTGAGGAGGGCTGTTGTTGGCTGCAAAGGGACTTAGATAAGATGCAGAGCTTTGCTGAGGAGTGGCAGATGGAGTTCAACCCTGTCAAATGTGAGGTTGTCCATTTTGGAAGGACAAATAAGAATGTGGAATACAGGATTAACGGTAGGTTTCTTAGTAAGGTGGAGGAGCAGAGGGATCTTGGGGTCTATGTTCATAGTTCTTTGAAAGTTGCCACTCAGGTGGATAGAGCTTGTAAGAAGGCCTATGGTGTATTAGCGTTCATTAGCAGAGGGATTGATGTTGCAGCTGTATAGGACCTTGGTAAGACCACAATTGGAGTACTGTGTGCAGTTCTGGTCGCCTCATTTTAGGAAAGATGTGGAAGCTTTGGAGAGGGTGCAGAGAAGATTTACCAGGATGTTGCCTGGAATGGAGAATAGGTCGTACGAGGATAGGTTGAGAGTGCTAGGCCTTTTCTCATTGGAACGGCGAAGGATGAGGGGTGACTTGATAGAGGTTTATAAGATGATCAGAGGAATAGATAGAGTAGACAGTAAGAGACTTTTTTCCCCGGGTACAACAGAGTGTTACAAGGGGACATAAATTTAAGGTGTAGGGTGGAAGGTATAGGGGGATGTTAGGGGTAGGTTCTTTACCCAGAGAGAGGTGGGGGGTATGGAATGCGCTGCCTGTGGGAGTGGCAGAGTCAGAATCATTGGTGACCTTTAAGCGGCAATTGGATAGGTACATGGATGGGTGCTTAAGCTAGGATAAATGTTCGGCACAACATCGTGGGCCGAAGGGCCTGTTCTGTGCTGTATTGTTCTATGTTCTATGTACACATCCCTGAACACTATGGGCAATTTTGCATGGCCAATCTACCCTAACCTGCACATCCCTGAACACTATGGAAAATTTAGCATGGCCAATCCACCCTAACCTACACATCCCTGAACACTATGGGCAATTTTGCATGGCAAATCCACCCTAACCTACACATCCCTGAACACTATGGGCAATTTAGCATGGCCAATCCACCCTAACCTGCACATCTTTGGACTGTGGGAGGAAACCGGAGTACCCGGAAGAAACCCACACAGACACGGGGAGAATTGCAAACCCCACACAGACAGATGCCCGAGGGTCACTTTCTCTCAAAAAAAGCTCAAGTCATAATTGAAATCACAGTTTGATTGAAACAGGAGAAAGCCAATCAATTTATAAACCAGAATTTAAAAATATTTCAGATTTCCACTTTGTCTAGTGAAATATTTCCTGATGATTCCCTTAGCTCTATCTTTAAGATTTTGTCCAATTGATCCGAATTCACTCACCAGAGGAAATGTTCTCTCTATGTTTACCTGATCAACTGCTGATATTAGTTTAGACAAAGAACAAAGAACAAAGAAAACTTACAGCCCAGGAACAGGCCCTTCGGCCCTCCAAGCCTGAGCCGATCCAAATTTACTGTCTAAACCTGTCGGTCAATTCCTAAGCATCTGTATCCCCCTGTTCCCCACCTACTCATGCATCTGTCCAGACCCATCTTAAATGAATCTACCATGCCTGCCTCTACCACCTCTGCTGGCAACGTGTTCCAGATGCCCCCCCACCCTCTGTGTGAAGTACTTACCGCGTGTATCCCCCTTAAACTTTCCATTTGCATTTTTTCTATATTGATCTTTTTATTTATTCTTTCCTTGGGATGTAAGAGTTGCCAGTCAGGCTGCCATTTGTTACACATCCCTAACTGTCCCGGAACTGACTGGCTTCCTGGGCCATTTCAAAGGGAAGTTAAAAGTCACCCACATTGCTGTGGGTCTGGAGTCACATGTAAGCCAGACCAGGTAAGGATGGCAGATTTCCTTCCCTTAAGGACATTAGTGAACCAGATGGGCTTTTCCAACAATTGATGGTGGTTTTAGTGATGGTATCATTCCTGAGATTTCAATTCCAGATTTATTAATTGAATTTAAATTCCTGTTGAAGAGCTCACGCCCGAAACGTCGATTCTCCTGCTCCTCAGCTGCAGCACCTGCTCAGCAATGACCTGCTCAGTGACCCCCAGTTTGGGTTCCGCCAGGGTCACTCAGCTCCTGACCTCATTACAGCCTTGGGTCAAACATGGACAAAAGAGCTGAATTCCAGAGGGTGAGGGGAGAGGGACAGCCCTTGACATCAAGGCTGCATTCGACCGAGTGTGGCATCAAGGAGCCCTGGCAAAACTGGAGTCAATGGGTATCAGGGGGCAAGCTCTCCACTGGCTGGTCCATACCTGGTACACAGGAAGATGGTCGTGGTTGTTGGAGGTCAGTCATCTCAGCTCCAGGACATCTCTGCAGGAGTCCCTTAGGGAAATGTCTAGAAGAATGATCCTTTTGGAATATATATGATCCCAAGGGGATTTGACAGAGTGGATCCTGAGAGAACATTGAATACGTGGGAGAGACTACAACTAGGAGACAATGTTTAACTGTAAGACATCTTTCATTTAAAAGAAAGGTGAAGATAAATGTTTTTCTCTGAATCGGTTGTGAGTCTGTGGAACTCTTTCTCCCCAGAGAGGAATGGGGCGTGGGTCATTGAATATGTTTCAAGACAGAAGAAGGTGGACTTTTTAATTCACTTGTAGGATGTGGGCGTGGCTGGCTGGGCCCAACATTTATTGCCCGTCCCTAGTTGCCCCCTTGAGAAGGTGGGGGTGAGCTGCCTTCTTGAACCGCTGCAGTCCACCTGCTGTAGGTAGACCCACAATGCCCTGAGGGAGGGAATTCCAGGATTGTGACCCAGTGACAGGGAAGGAATATATTTCCAAGTCAGGATGGTGAGTGGCTTGGGGGGAACTTGCAGGGGGTGGTGTTCCCATGTATCTGCTACACTTGTCCTGCTAGGTCGAAGTGGTTGTGGGTTTGGAAGGTGCTGTCTGAGGGACTTTGGTGAATTTCTGCAGTGCATCTTGTAGATAGTACACACTGTTGCTACTGAGTGTCGGTGGTGAAGGGAGTGGATGTTTGTAGATGTGGTGCCAATCAAGCGGGTGCTGCTTTGTCCTGAATGGTGTCAAGCTTCTTGAGTGTTGTTGGGGCTACCCCCATCCAGGCAAGTGGGGAGTGTTCCATCACCCTCCTGACTTGTGCCTTGGAGATGGTGGGCAGGCTTTGGGGAGGTAGAAGGGGTGTTACTCACCACAGTAATCCCGACTTCTAGCCTGCTCTTGTAGCCGCTCTATTTGTGTGGTGAGTCCAGTTGAGTTTCTGTCAATGGTAATGCCAAGGATGTTGACAGTGATGGTAACACCATTGAATGTCATAGAGTCATAGAGATGTACAGCAGGGAAACAGACCCTTGGGTCCAACCCGTCCATGCCGACCAGGTATCCCAACCCAATCTAGTCCCACGTGCCAGCACCTGGCCCATATCCCTCCAAACCCTTCCTATTCATATACCCATCAGATGCCTCTTAAATGTTGCAATTGTACCAGCCTCCACCACTTCCTCTGGCAGCTCATTCCATACACGTACCACCCTCTGTGTGAAAAAGCTGCCCCTTAGGTCTCTTTTATATCTTTTCCCTCTCACCCTAAACCTATGCCCTCTAGTTCTGGACTCCCCGACCCAAGGGAAGAGACTTTGCCTATTAACAGCAATATTGGATTGTCTCTTATTGGAGATGGTCATAGCCTGGCATTTGTGTGGCGTGAATGTTACTTATCACTTGTCAGCCCAAACCTGGATATTGTCCAGATCATGTTACATTTGACCATGGGCCACTTCAGTATCTGATGAGACGTGAGTGATGTTGAGCATACAATACACAATCATACAATACAGAAGAGGCCTTTTGGCTCTTCAAGTCTGTACTATCAGAGCTACATTAAATCAACACCAGTCCTATTTACCCACAATTGAACTTTAACCTATAACACTTTGAGCGCTCTTTCAAGTTCTTCTTTAAAGATTGTAAGGCCTCCTGCCTCAGCTACCCTCCCAGGTAGTGCATTCCCAGCACTCTCTGGGTGAAAACAGCTCTCCACAAGTCCCCATTGAACCTATCCTGCCTTTCACCCACAATGAGGCCCCTTTGTTATTGACCCTGTGACTGAGGGGTAACAGCTGCTTCCTATTCACCCTGTCTATGCCCCTCATAATGTTATACACCTCCATCAGGTCCCCCCTCAACCTTCTCTGCTCCAAAGAAAACAACCTGAGCTTACGAGCAGTCTGAGTCCTTTTCCCAGGTTAGAAAGGTCAATTCATAAGGGACTCTGAAAATGACAGCTTACTTACACCCCAAACATCGAATCGTCTCATTAGTTCAATGTTGTAAAAACAGTAAAATTCAAATTAAAATTCAGTTTAGTATGCTGCAACATAATTTAAACTGATTGGTTACATTCAAATGGTGTTCAAAACAATTGAGGAATCTAGTTTATAGCCAAATGTTATGTATTTTCAATTTTCGAGTAAACTCTGAGACTGCCAAAAAGGATATGGGCTGGGTGCTGGCAGGTGGGACTAGATTGGGTTGGGGTATCTGGCTGGCATGGACAGGTTGGACTGAAGGGTCTGTTTCCATGCTGTACATCTCTATGACTCTATGACTCTGTAACAGCCTCCACTCTCTCTTAAAGGTATAGTACATGTCTTCAACTTCGTAACACGTGAGCCAAGACCGAATTTATCCACTTAATGGTCGGACCCTGGGGAATGTCCCTAAACAAAGAGGCCAAGGCCTACAGGTGCATAATTCTTCAAAAGTGGAGTCACAGATTGACAGGGTGGTCAAGAAGGCATTTGTTACGCTTATCTTTATTGGACAGAGTATTGAGTACAGGGGTTGGGAGGTCATGTTGCGGCTGTACAGGACATCAGTGAGGCCACTGTTGGAATATTGCGTGCAATTCTGGTCTCCCTGTTATAGGAAAGATGTTAAACTTGAAAGGGATCAGAAAAGATTTACAAGGATGTTGCCAGGGTTGGAGGGTTTGAACTATAGGGAGAGGTTGAATAGGCTGGGGCTGTTTTCCCTGGAGTATCGGAGGCTGAGGGTGACCTTATAGAGGTTTACAAAATTATGAGGGGCATGGATAGGGTAAATAGGCACAGTCTTTTCCCTGGGGTGGGGGAGTCCAGAACTAGAGGGCATAGGTTTAGGGTGAGAGGAGCAAGATATAAAAGAGGCCTAAAGAGGCAACTTTTTCACACAGAGGGTGGTACGTGTATGGAATGAGGTGCCAGAGGAAGTGGTGGAGGCTGGTACAATTGCAACATTTAAGAGGCATTTGGATGGGTATATGAATGGGAAAGGTTTGGAGGGATATGGGCTGGGTGCTGGCAGGTGGGACTAGATTGGGTTGGGATATCTGGTCAGCATGGATGGGTTGGACTGAAGGGTCTGTTTCCATGCTGTATGACTCAATGACTATGACATAGGTTTAAGGTGACAGGGGGTATGTTTAAAGGAGATGTGAGAGGCAGGGGTTTTTATACAGAGGGTGGTAAGTGCCTGGAATGCGCTGCCAGGGAAGTTGGTAGACGTAGATGTAATGGCAACATTTAAGAGGTATCTTGACAGATACATGAATCAAAATGGAATACAGACTGTGTAGAGGCAAAAGGTTTTTAGTTTAGAAAGGCTTCATGTGTCAGTACAGGCTTGGTGGGCCGAAGGGCCTGTTCCTGTGCTGTACTGTTCCTTGTTTTCATTCTGTTTCTTTTTGTTTTTTATTCCATCCTCTCTTCATCGCTGAAATACACCATCAGACCACCTTTGGAATATTGCGAGAGGTTTTGCGCCCCATATCTAAGGAAGGCTGTGCTGATGTTGGAGGGGGTCCAGAAGAGATTTATCAGAATGATCCCAGGGATGAAGAGCTTGACATGTGAGGAGCGGTGGAGGACTCTGGGTCTGAAATCGATGGAGTTTCGAAAGATGAAGGGGGGGGGATCTGATTGACGCTTACAGGATACTGAGAGGCCTGGAGAGAGTGGACGTGAAGAAGGTGTTTCCATGAGTAGGAGAGATTGGGACCCGAGGGCACAGCCTCCGAGGGAAGGGACAACCCTTCAGAGCAGAGAGGAGCAGGAACGTCTTCAGCCAGAGGGTGGGGAATCTGTGGGTGTTATTGCCACAGAAGGCCAAGTCATTGAGTGTCTTTAAGACAGACAGAGATAGCTTCTTGATTCAAAAGAGGTCAAGGGTTACGGGGAGAAGGCAGGGGAATGGGGTTGAGGAACATAACAGCCATGACCAAATGGTGAAACAGATTTGATGGGCCGAATGGCCTAATTCTTCTCCTGTATCTCACAGCCTTCTCGCAGGCAACATCCTGATGAATCTCCTTCCTACAGTGTGGGGACCAGACGTGCACACAGTACTCCAGCTGTGGGCTCACCAGAGCCCTGTACGGCTCCGACATACCCTCCCTGCTCTGACACTGACCGGAGAGTTTGGGAGTCTCCTCATGATGGTGATTAAGGCACAATGTATTGAGAAGGAATCTAGGAACAACTCCTCCCACCAAGGGCCACAGGGAGTTCTCAAATCCACCGGAGAGGAACCCCATTTTAACATTTCAGCCGGAGAACAGCAGTCCCAGTCATGGTACTCACTCAACTGAAATACCAACGAGGACAACATCTAATCTCAATCAACCCTAGCGTTCCTTCTCATCTTCCTTCTCTCACTTTGGGGGAAAGGCCCCAAACACACTGTCCATCGTCAATGAGTTTGTAAAAACCTTACTGAGCAGAGCCAGACCATGCAGAATGTGAACGATACATGGTCAGGCATACCCAGCCACTACACTGCGTCTTATAAACCTCTATTGATTAAATGCCAAATTATAAAGTTAAATTGGTCACCATTAAGTATTGATTTCAATTTAAGTAGCAGGCGATTGTTTATGAGAAGCATTGAATCAAGGTCCATCTGACTTTAAAATCACTGCCCAATTCATTGAGACACCACGTGAGGACAGTCCCAGGCATCATCCGCAGGCCGGAGAGACTCTGCTAGATGTCCCAGTCGAAGACAGCGATCCAGTTCCCTCAGCTGGCACTTTACTCCTGCCTTCCAGAAGCCTGCTTTCCAAAGTGTCAAGATATTGCCCGTCCTGTGGGCAGTTACCTTTGGACAGGGGTGGGGCAGAGCTGCGACCTTCCACCTCCACCACCCCACCACCCGGGACCACCAGAGGAGACCGTAGTACCAGACCCAGCCAATCTGGCCATCCAGTCTGCCAACGCAGTCTCTGCTGTCTGGGGGAGTGGTTCACAAAGTCATGAGGGGCTCGCATAGGGAAAATAGGCAAAGTCTTTTCCCTGGGGTAGGGGAGTCCAGAACTGGAGGGGCATAGGGTTAGGGTGAGAGGGGAAAGATATAAAAGGGACCTAAGGGGCACACAGAGGTTGGTACAGTATGGAATGTGTTGCCAGAGAAAGTGATGGAGGCTGGTACAATTGCAACATTTAAAAGGCATTTGGATGGTTATATGAATAGGAAGGATTTAGAGGGATATGGATATGGACCGAGTGCTGGCAAATGGGACGAGATTAATTTCAGATAACTGGTTAGCATGGACAAGTTGGGCTGAAGGACCTATTTCCGTGCTGCACATCTCTATGACCCTATGGATAACCGGTGCCATTTTCCCCAGTCAGTCAGTGTAAGTGTCACTATCTTTGCCCCAATATTTTACCTCACCCTATCTCTGCTGCTCTCCCCACCTTCCACCAGGGCCTATGTTCTGCCACTGTTCACTACTGCCTGTACCATCTCCCCCACCTACCCCCCACCCCTACCATCACTGAGCCTGTGTGCCCTCTGCCCTGCCCACTCACTCACTTGAGACACCTCCCCATCCGCACTAGCACTGTTAGCCGTGCCAACCACTTCCATTCCCTTAATGCCCACCTCTCCCTCAGTCCAGGAGAAAATGAGATGGCACGGTGGCTCAGTGGTTAGCACTGCTGCCTCACAGCGCCAGGGCTCAGGGTTCGATTCCAGCCTCAGGTGACTGTCTGCGTGGAGTTTGCACATTACCCCCATGTCTGTGGAGGGTGATGGGAAATTGCCCCTCAGAGTGCAGGGCCATCGCCCCTCGGCGTGCAGAGTCGTCGCCCCTCGGAGTACAGGGTTATAGCTCCTCGGAGTGCAGGGTCATCGCCCCTCGGAGTGCAGGGTCATCGCCCCTCGGCGTGCAGGGTCATCGCCCCTCGGAGTGAAGCAGAGGGGGTGACACCCCTTGTAGAGGTTGCACAGCCAGGCAGCTTTGAGGGAACGCAGACCTCATCCACCCCCTATCCCCCACCCCTCACCATCGAGATGGTTTGACAGAGCTGCTCATAAACCACCAGGGGGCTGCACTGAGTAGGAACTGGTTCCATCGATGGAGAACTGAGGAGCAAAGCATGAAGGTGGGTCAACGTAACTTGATTGGCAGAAAAATTAACTGGGAATGCTTCCTGAGTGTGTACCATCAGGAAGGATGAATCCGGGATTTCGAGAGGGAATTGGATCATTAATTTGGAAGGAAGAATGTGCAGAGCTATCAAGAATAGGCCAGGGACTTTCCAATTACTGATAGCCCCCATTGTCTAGCTTCTCATCAATGACTTGGCCTCCCCAGCCTTCTGTGGAAATAACACCCACAGATTCACCACCCTCTGGTTGAAGAAGTTCCTGCTCCTCTCTGCTCTGTAGGGTCGCCCCCCCTTCCCTCTGTGCCCTCGGATCCTAGTCTATCCTACTCATGGTTGTGAATCTGTGGAATTCCATGCTCAGTGAAGCAGTTGAGGCTTGAATAGTTTTAAGGCAAAGTGAGATAGATTTTGAACAATCAAGGAATTAAGTGTTATGGTGAGCGGGCGGGTAAGTGGAGCTGAGTCCATGAAAAGATCAGCCATGATCTTATTGAATGGCGGAGCAGGCTCGAAGGGCCGAATAGCCTCCTCCTGCTCCTCGTTCTTATGCTTCTGATGCAAGGACCGCCCAGCCAGTCTCGCTGCCCTGACCTCTCCCCGCAGCCTTGCCTCCCATTGATGAGCCAGATCCTTTCAGGCTGAGCAGCCCAGATCGAAGGAGGCCAATCAGCCCATCCAGTCTGTGCAAGGCTCTCCAAAGGTGTAATTGGCAGGGGGGAGGGTGGTTGGAGTTTCTGAGGGTGTTTGCTGGCAGAAGGGGTGAGTGCAGACATGGAGTCAAGGGAGCAAGTAAAGGGGAGGCAAACAAAGGGATTGTTGAGAATAAATGAGGGGAGATCTCTCCCACGTCTTTGATATCTGTTGCATGACCTGCACGAGGAAACCGGAGCACCCGGAGGAAACTCACGCAGACACGGGGAGAATGTGCAAACTCCACACAGACAGTCACCCAAGGCTGGAGTCGAACCCGTCCCTAGCGCTATGAGGCAGTGGTGCTAACCACTGAGCTACTGTCCCTCCACAAGCTCAGGGGTGGAGAGCTGATTCATAGAACATAGAACAATACAGCACGGAACAGGCCCTTCGGCCCTCGATGTTGCGCCGACTTGTGAACTATTCTCAGCTTGTCCCCCTACACTATCCCATCATCATCCATGTGCTTATCCAAGGATTGTTTAAATCTCTCTAATGTGGCTGAGTTGACGACATTAGCAGGTAGGGCATTCCACACCCTTACCTGCCTCTGACATCTGTCTTAAATCTATCACCCCTCAATTTGTAGTTATGCCCCCTCGTACAAGCTGACATCATCAACCGAGGAAAAAGACTCTCACTGTCTACCCTGTCTAATCCTTTGATCATCTTGTATGTCTCTATCAAATCCCCTCTTAGCCTTCTTCTTTCCAATGAAAACAGGCCCAAGTCTCTCAGCTTTTCCTCATAAGACCTTCCCTCCAGACCAGGCAACATCCTGGTAAATCTCCTCTGTACCTTATCCAATGCTTCCACATCCTTCCTGAAATATGGGGACCAGAACTGTACACAATATTCCAAGTGTGGCCGCACTAGTGTTTTGTATAGTTGTAGCATGATATTGTGGAACTCAATCCCCCTACAAATGAAACCGCCTTAACAGCACTATCCACCTGGGTGGCAACTTTCAGGGATCTATGCACATGGACTCCAAGATCTCTCTGCACATCCACACTACCAACAATCTTTCCATTGACCAAGTACTCTGCCTTCCTGTTATTCTTCCCAAAGTGCATCACCTCAAAATTCGAAGTTTAAATTCTGAAGTCATGATGTGGAGATGCCGGTGTTGGACTGGGGTGGACAAAGTTAAAAATCACACAACACCAGGTTATAGTCCAACAGGTTTATTTGGAAGCACTAGCTTTAGGAGCGCTGAACCACCTGATGAAGGAGCAGCGCTCCGAAAGCTAGGGCTTCCAATTAAACCTGTTGGACTATAACCTGGTGTTGTGTGATGTTTAACTATATTCTGAAGGAGCACTGATGAGGGAGGGAGGGAAGGAGACCAAACCGAATGGTTAGAATATGGAGCAGCACGATCAATACAGATTTTCAAACACATGCTTCAGCGTGTGGTGATTCAGAGAATCTTGTAAAGCAACACAGAACTCCACAGAGCTGTTTCTCAATGTCCCTTCTCAACGCTGTCGGAACACTAATGAAAGCAACTTGTGTTTAAATGTCATTTTCTTAATTAAAAGTCACCACTGACTGTGCTGCTGCCTATTTTGCATTTATTTGCCTTTATTAATATTAGATTAGGCTAACTCTCTGCAAACAGAGTTGCAAATAGACCTGTGGCACAGATTTTGTCTTTTCGATCTATCAATTTGGGTTGCCTGGCAACCGCTGCTGCCACGACATCAAGCACAACGCCGTTCCACAGCCTCAGGTTCTGGGCCAATCCTTGAGTGTACACATAGTCAGACGCTCAGCCATCTCCAGCACAGCAAGATCCCACAAACGGCGGCAAGGGAGACGACCTGATCACCTGGCTCCGGGTGACCGCGGCACGATAGAGCCCAGGGGGAGGCCGTTGGGCCCTTTTTTGTGCTAATACTGGCTCCTTGAAAGAGCTGTGCAGTTAGTCCCACCTAACCCCCTTCGCCAAGCCCAACGCCTCACACATGTCACCCCCTTCCAGAAGGTGTTCAGGTGGGGAGGGGTTTGGGTGAGGAATCCAGAGACCTGAGCCAATCCAATCCTGCAGGGGCATGGAATCAACCAATGGCGATGTAAAGCCAGACCCAACAATGGTGACCATGACGACAAGCACACACCCCCCTCCCCCCCACCCACAGGAAGAGACTGAGATAATGGCTGATCTGATAATCCCCCTCTCCACTTTCCTGCCTTTACCTCATCACCCTGGATTCCCTTCCCCATTAAAAATCTGTCTGTCGCAGGTTTGAATAGACTTGGCGACCCAAACTCAATAATTCTCGAGGGTAAAGAATTCCACAGATTCACACCCTTCTGAGAGAAGAAATTCCTCCTCATCTGTGTCTGAAATGGCCTTCCCCCATCTCATTCTGAGATGGCCCCCTCTGGTGCCACAAGGGGAAAGAACCTTTTGATGTCTACCCTGCCAAGTCTCATATGGATCTTGTACATGTCAGTAAGGTCACCTCTCATTCTTCTAAGCTCCAATATGTACTGGCCCACCCAGCCTAGAATTATAGGATTCCTACAGTGTGGGAGTGGGGCCATTTGGCCCATCGAGTCGCACCAACCCTCTGAACAGCGTCCCACCCAGTCCCATTCCTCTATCCCACATTTCCCATGGCTAATCCACCCTAACCTGCACATCGTGGGAGGAAACCGACTCAGACACGGGGAGAATGTGCAAACTCCACACAGACAGTTGCCCGAGGTGGGAATCGAACCCGGGTCCCTGGTGCTGTGAGGCAGCAGTGCTAACCCACTGAGCCACCACGCAGCAGCTTGACTGTTGATTACCAAGGGGCGGATGAAAGATGACCAGGAATGTCAGGTTGAGGCTAAAATCAGATTGGCTGTGTTCCTGTTGAATGATGGAGCAGGTTGGAGAGGCTGAGAGGTCCACTCCCAATCCTTGTTGCGATAAACGTCCAACTGTTAGGGCTCGATATTGGGGTCATGACTGAAACCCAGCGTGTTGTCCGAAACACTGCCTTCCCTCGGTCGCACTATGCAGCCTGTGATGGTGTCAATCCTCACACTGTGCCGTGATATAAAACATCAGCCATCGAGGCTGCATCTCTTCAGCTTTCCATTTATTTTCAATTAATTCCCAGAGCCCAGGAGCTTCCATGTCTGTCCTTCCAGCATTTTCTATTTATTTCTAATCACCAGCATTTTCAGCTTTTAGTAAAAATGAATCTCTAATGGTTCTTAATGGAGGTTTATGTTTCTCTGTAATGTACCCAGATACAAACACAACCCCTCAACCTTCACAAACTGCTGTTTCAGAGAAAAAAATCCTTTTCCACATCGATTGGGCATTTCACTAAATTCCGCTGACCTTGTTACTCATCTCCCTCAGAGGGGGGCTTTTATAAATCGTTTAAATTTCAATATTTCAAAGGCAAACATGCAAAAAACAAAATGACATTTAGGAATCTTAAGCGCTGCTGTGGTCTTATTAACCCTTCGTAGCACCCCATCCAGTCGACACTCAACTGAATGCAATGGTGTGCATGATAAATGGAAGAATCTGCCTAATGATGCTGCCCCAATATCACTCCGAAACACATCCACGGACTGACAAACAAAATCCACATACTGCCTAATGCCACCTGTGCTGCACTTTACTTACCTATACGTAGACTCGCCGACTTTAAGCGCGTGTAATTGGTCATTGGATAGACAAATGGATGAAAACGGAAGGGTGTCGCTTAGATGGGCTTCAGCTTGCTTCCACAGGTCAGCGCAACATCAGGGCTGAACGGCCTGTACTGCACTGTAACGTTCTATGTTCTAAGTAATATCCTTGTGTCAGCAAAATGTAACAGAAATAGAGTTTGTAGATGTTCGTTTGCAGTGAATGTTTCGTTTCTCAGCACGTTTCAGAGGGGAGGTAAGAGTCACCCACATTGCTGTGGGTCTGGAGTCACATATAGGCCAGACCAGGTCAGGACGGCAGATTCATTCCCTAAAGGACATTAGTGAATCAAATTGTTTTTCCCTGCCACTCATTTCATGGTCATCAGTCGATACTTAATTCCAGATTTTTAAAGAAATGGGATTCAAATTCCACCACGACAGAATTCAAACTCAGGTCCCCAAAACATTAGCTGAGTTGCTGGAGTAATATTGTGGCAATAACAGCACAAAGCCATCACCTCCTGGTACCACAGCGTGGGCTGACAAGTGGCAAGTAACATGTGAGCCACAAAAATGCCAGTCTGTGACCATCTGCAATAAAAGACAATCTAATCACCGCCCCTTGACATTTAATGGTGTCACCATCACTGAATCCCTGACTGTCAACACCCTGGGGGTTATCACTGACTGAACTGGACTTGCCACGTAATCACAGCGGCTACAAGAGCAGGTTAGAGGCTGGGAATACTGCCTCCTCTGGCAGCTCAATCCATACACGCACCACCCTCTGTGTGAAAAAGTTACTCCTCAGATCCCTTTTAAAACTTTCCCCTCTCACCTTAAACTTATGCCCTCCAGTTCTGGACTCCCCCACCCCAGGGAAAAGACTTTGTCTATTTACCCCATCCATGCCTCACATGATTTTATAAATCTCTGTACAGTCACCCATCAGCCTCCGACACTCCAGGGGAAACACCTCCACCTGTTCAGCCTCTCCCTATAGATCAAACCCTCCAACATCTTTGTAAATACTTTCTGTACCCGCTCAAGTTTAGTAACATCCTTCCTATGTGTCAACTTCTGTCCGACTTTAGGAAATCCTCAAATTCCTAATGGCCCGTTCTCTCTGACCAACATGTACGGGAGCCCACGTATTGCAAAAGATGCTCAGTTTTTCTGCCCATGTTTGACGATGAACTCCAGGCATATCCAACCACTTTGAGTGGGCAGCTACAGTGACCAGGATTAATGTGCCCACAAAAGGACCTATGTAGCCAATGGACAACTGAGTGCAGGGTTTACCCGGCCATTTCCGCAAACATTTGAAGCAGTGGGAATTACTCCATGGCACCGTGATGCCAATTATTTATTTATGTGGTGCCTCATTGTTGCAGCATGTCCCAGTTGCCTTCCTGGGACCGTTTTAACGTAACATTCGCCCCTGAGCCACACACGGGTGTGTTAGAACAGATGACCAGAAACGTCACTTGTCGAAGAGGCTTAACCAGGGAGGAAAACGAAGATTAGAGAGGGGATTCCAGGTCCAAGTAACCATCTGGATGCATCATAGCTTGGTAATGGCAACTGCTCTGTCTAAGACCACAGGAATAGAGTAAACACAGCCCAGTCCATCACACAATCCAGCCTCCCATCCAATCACCCCATCTACACTTCCCACTGCCTCAGGAAGGCAGTCAACATCATCAAAGACCCTTCCCACCGCGGTGATACTCTCTCCCACCCTCTTCCATTGGACAGATGATACAAAAGTTTGAAAACACGTACCAACAGATTCGAGAACAGCTTCTTCCCAGCTGTTATCAGACTTCTGAGTGGACGCCTCAAATTTTAAATTTAATGTTGATCTCACTCTTTGTGCACCTTCTGTGCAGCGGTAACATTATATTCCTCGCTCTGTTCTACTACCCTGATGCAGTTTGTACGGTATGATCTGCCTGTACTGCACGCAGAACAAAACTTTGCACTGTACTGAGGTACATGTGACAATAATAAATTGAAACTATCAAATAGCGCAGAAATTAAGATCAGAGACGCTTGGGGGTCCGCTATTAGAGAGGTGTCGAGATCTCAGAGGGTTGTGGGACTGCAGGAGATTACTGAGACAGTGAGGGAGCAAAGCAATGGGTGGTTTTGGAAATGGATGGCTTGAAATTAAGGTGTTGCTGCCTGGGAGCTAATGCAGGAAGAATGAGAGGCAAATGTATTAAAATGCATGAGATTTGAGGAGGATTTTATACAGTAGAGATGGAGAGATTGTTTCCGCTTTGTGGGAGAGCCAGGCGCCAGAGAGTATAATCTCAGAATGAGGGGACAGACGGAGAGGAGGGGTCAGACAGATATGAGGGGTCAGACAGAGATGAGGGGTCAGACAGAGATGAGGGGTCAGACAGAGATGAGGGGTCAGACGGAGATGAGGGGTCAGACAGAGATGAGGGGTCAGACAGAGATGGGGGGTCAGACAGAGATGGGGGGTCAGACAGAGATGAGGAGTCAGACACAGATGAGGGGTCAGACGGAGATGAGGGGTCAGACAGAGATGGGGGGTCAGACAGAGATGAGGAGTCAGACACAGATGAGGGGTCAGACAGAGATGGGGGGTCCGACAGAGATGAGGGGTCAGACAGAGATGGGGGGTCAGACAGAGATGAGGGGCCAGACAGAGATGAGGGGTCAGACAGAGATGAGGGGTCAGACACATATGAGGGGTCAGACAGAGATGAGGGGTCAGACAGAGATGAGGGGTCAGACAGAGATGGGGGGGTCAGACACAGATGAGGGGTCAGACGGAGATGAGGAGTCAGACACAGATGAGGAGTCAGACAGAGATGAGGGGTCAGACGGAGATGAGGGGTCAGACAGAGATGAGGGGTCAGACAGAGATGGGGGGTCAGACAGAGATGAGGGGTCAGACAGAGATGGGGGGTCAGACAGAGATGAGGGGCCAGACAGAGATGAGGAGTCAGACACAGATGAGGGGTCAGGCAGAGATGAGGGGTCAGACAGAGATGAGGGGTCAGGCAGAGATGAGGGGTCAGGCAGAGATGAGGAGTCAGACACAGATGAGGGGTCAGACAGAGATGAGGGGCCAGACAGAGATGGGGGGTCAGGCAGAGATGAGGAGTCAGACACAGATGAGGGGTCAGACAGGGTTAAGGGCCAGACAGAGATGAGGGGTCAGACGGAGATGAGGGGTCAGACAGAGATGGGGGGTCAGACAGAGATGAGGGGCCAGACAGAGATGAGGGATCAGGCAGAGATGAGGGGTCAGACAGAGATGAGGGGTCAGACAGAGATGAGGGGCCAGACAGAGATGAGGGGTCAGACAGAGATGAGGGGCCAGACAGAGATGAGGGGTCAGACACAGATGAGGGGTCAGACAGAGATGATGAGAAATTTCCACTCTCAGACGTGAACGAACCTTTGAATTTTCTACCGCAGAGGGTTGTTGAGTCTGGGTCATTCAAGGCTGAGACAGAGAGATTTTGAATCTGGAAGGGAATCAAGGGTTCTGGGGGAAATGGCAGGTAAGTGGAGTTGAGGATTATCAATGATTTTATTGAAGGGCTGTACAGGCTCAATGGGCTGAATGGCCTACCTCTGCTCCTATATTTTAATGACTTAAAACAAAGCACTTTTTTCATTCATTCACAGGATGTGGCGGTCACTGGCCAGGTCAGCATTTATTGCCCATCCCTAATTACCCAGAGGGCAGTTAAGAGTCAACCCCATTGCAGTGGGTCTGGAGTCACATGTCAGCCAGACCAGGTAAGGATGGAAATTTCCACTCCTAACGGGCATTAAATGGGCTCTGCCTGACAACTGAGTCATGCTCATCATTAAATTCTTAGTTTCAGTCATTTATTGAATTCATCGTGGCGGGATTTGAACCCAGGTTCCCTGAACATTCTCTGGGTCGCTGGGGTGAACATCCCATGAAAATACCACTCGGCTATTGGCTCCCCTCCCCCATGGGTGTAGGGAGAGCAGGATTTGGCCAGGGTTATGGTATCAGCTGCAGGTTCTTTGATGGTCTCCGAGGGAGGCCAGCTGACAGCAGAGAGGAATTATCAAGTGAGGACGTATCAAGACTTCCCACATGTAGAAAGTAAGGAGGCGGGCAACTGAGATTTCGAATGACTTCAGGTTTACCGAGACCACAAGGTGGGAAGCAAGCCTAGAAGGGAGAGGTCACAGACGAGCCAAGCAAGAGACACTTGGGGTTAATTTTCAAAATTCCCCAATCTACGCATCGGATGATAATCAGCATTCCATTGGACTGAAGCCTCATCAGCCTCATTACAATGAAATATGTGTTTGTATCCGGAGCTGAACATGTTCACTGACTGTAATAAACCTGATCATAACAGCTGGGATATTTCATTCAGTCTGCACAAATTAAATGCAATATATTTGATCCAACTGGTACAAGCTGGAGTTCAGCTTTCAGCGTTACAGTCATAACAAAGCGTTCAAATGTTTATGACTGATGTCAAATCTCAGCCTGAAAAAGGCTTTTGACCAGGTTCACAAAAATACCAGAATAGAGACCAATTCTGCATGAGAGCCAAACTCCTGGTTAGTTAAGGGCAATGACAGGTTTAAAACCCACTAAAGGTTGAAAGGCTGGATATTCTCAGAGCAGAGAAATGAGCTGCAAGCACTCACTGCAGTTTTGTGGCTATCAATACACCCTCTTTATCTCACTCCGAACTCAGTTAAAATACAGGGTGGTATTTTCCTGACTGGCAGCCTTGGAGGTGGCATTACGATGTCCCTACCTGCCCTCAATTGCCCCTGGCACAGGATGAGATTATTCCAATCCCATCCCCCCCACTCCCCCACCCCGGCACGCCATTCCATGACCTTCCAACTCCTCATCCTCTTACATGTAGAAATCTTTCGAGCAATTCCACAGAGGAATCTCTCCATGGTTCAGCTCCAAGCAAGTGTAATTGGACCCGAAGCTGATTTCTCTCCTCAGATGCTGGAGACAGACCTGCTGAGCTTTTCCAGCAATTTCTGATTTCCAGCATCCGCAGTTCTTTTCGGTCTTTAGAAATCTATCGATTTCTGTCTCGAACTGACGCGTTGGTGGAACCTCTTGGGGTACAGAACTCTCAAGGTTCGCACCATCATCTCTCCTCATTTCAATCCGTGTTCTGAGACAGTGTCCTGTCAATCTAGGCACACCTCAGGCAGGGGGGAAGTAACTTTCCTGAACCTATTATGTCAATCGCTGACAGAGTGTTGCGTGTTAGAATTAGATCACCTCTCACCCTGGAGAGTATAGATCCAGTTAATTCAGGAGGTCTATGTGTTACCAGTGCACCCACACTGTTGTTTAACACAGCAGTATGCTCCCAGATCATTTGTATAAAGATGCATGCACGCATTTTGTACAAAGGGGTGCAAAAGCAGAATAAGAACGATTGCAGAGGCTGTTATTAGCTGATGAGGGAAAAGTAATATTATTAAAATAATAGGGAAACTGATTTTCATTGATCAAATCAATCAATCAATGACTTTGATACAATAGCTAACAGGTTATCCTTCCGAAGATGTTAAAAATATAATAAGAATGATTCTGCAGGCAATTTTTAGAGTTTAATTTGGCCATCAGATCAAAAAGAGGGGAGTGATTCTGTGGAACTCATTCCTACAGAAGGCTGTGGAAGCCAGGTCTTTGAGTGTGTTTAAAACAGCGATGAGGCTCAGTGGTTAGCACTGCTGCCTCACAGCGCCAGGGACCCGGGTTCAATTCCAACCTCGGTTGACTGTTTGCACATTCTCTCCGTGGCTGTGTGGGCTTGCTCCGGGTGCTCCGGTTTCCTGCCACAGTCCGAAGATGTGTAGGTTAGGGGGATTGGTCATGCTAAATTACAAATAGTGTCCAGTGTAGGTTAGGTGCATTAATCAGGGGTAAATATAGGGTTGGGGAATGGTGTCTGGGTGAGTTACTCTTCAGAGGGTTGATGTGGACTTGAGGGGCTAAAGAGCCTGTTTCACACACTGTAGGGATTCTATAAATAAGTAGATAAATTCTTGATTAATAAGGGGATCGAGGATTGCAGGATGATGGGGTTGAGGAAACATGTCAGGCATGATCGAATGGCCTAATTCTGTTCCTATATATAATGGCCTTCCGGTAGGATCAATGTAGCAACCTGGGATGTTGCCTCAGCGCCATCTATCAACAGCGACAATCTGTCATTGATTGATTCACTTCCCT
The DNA here is from genome assembly GCF_037043375.1 of Chiloscyllium plagiosum. Classification (NCBI taxonomy): domain Eukaryota; kingdom Metazoa; phylum Chordata; class Chondrichthyes; order Orectolobiformes; family Hemiscylliidae; genus Chiloscyllium; species Chiloscyllium plagiosum. Next base: position 123,523,191 of record NW_028270143.1, read on the forward strand.
CGGCTCCACAGTAGCCAGCTATCTGTCACTTATTGCTGAAGTCTACACCATGGCACCAAGGGTTAATGCTGTTTTATTCTGGCTGAGTGAGAGAGTGTGGAACGATAGCAAACTGAACTCAACAGCGATTGACACGCCCTCAGCAGGAAAGGAAAGGTGCAAGACCTCCACCTTGCGACATCCAATGGGTACCCTTTGCATCTCTCGGAAGGACAGTGCCACTAGCTAAGAGATCCTGAGGCATGTACCCTCCACTGGCCTGGGCTACTCTTACCAAATTGGTGAAAGCCATTTTATTTCATTCAAGGGATATGAGTATTGATGGTTGGACCCAGCTGGTTGGGTGGCACGGTGGCACAGTGGTTAGCACTGCTGCCTCACAGCGTCAGAGACATGGGTTCAATTCCCGCCTCAGCTGACTCTCTGTGTGGAGTTTGCACATTCTCCCCGTGTCTGCGTGGGTTTCCTCCAGGTGCTCCGGTTTCCTCCCACAGTCCAAAGATGTGCAGGTTAGGTGAATTGGCCATGCTAAATTGCCCATAGTGTTAGGTGAAGGGGTAAATGTAGGGGAATGGGTCTCGGTGGGTTGCTCTTCGGAGGGTTGGTGTGGACTTGTTGGGCCGAAGGGCCTGTTTCCACACTGTAAGTAATCTAATCATATATTACCTGTCCCTAGTTGTCCTTGAGAAGGTGGGGATGAGTTGCCTTCTTGAACCGCTGCTGTCCACCTGCTGTGGGTTGACCCACAATGCCCTTGGGAAGAGAGTTTGCTGACCCAGTGACAGTGAAGGAACACAAAAACTACTCCAACAACACTCCGGTAATTAAAATAGCAGGTCTCATGTTTAACATTACCCTGTGCTGCTCCTGGCATGCCCTCCTGCACTCTCTATTGAACCAGGGTTGATCCCCTGGTGTGATGGTAATGGTTGAGTGGGGGATATGCCAGGCCATGAGGTTACAGATTGTGCTGGAGTACAGTTCTGCTGCTGTTGATGGCTCACAGCGCCTCATGGATGCCCAGGCTTGAGTTACTGGATCTGTTTGAAGTCTGACCCATTTAGTACGGTGATAGTGCCACACAACACGATGGAGGGTATTCTCAGTGTGAAGGTGGGACTTTGTCTCCACTGGGACTGTGCGGTGGTCACTCTTTCCGATACTGCCATGGACTAATGCACCTGCAGCCGGCACATTGGGAAGGATGAGGTTGTGTTTTTCCCTCTTGTTGGTTCCCTCCCCACCTGCCGCAGACCCAGTCTAGCAGCTGTGTCCTTTAGGACCTGACCAGCTCGGTCAGTAATGCTGCTGCCCAGCCCCTCTTGGTGGTGGACAGTGAAACCCCCCACCCAGAGTACACTCTGTGCCCTTACCACCCTCAGTGTGGTTGTTAAGTGTGGTCAAGGTTAACGGAGACAGAATTGAATTGAATTAGCTTTATTGTCACATGTCCTCAAGTGAGTACAGTGAAACCAGTTATGGCAGTCACCAGTTATGGCACCATCTTAGGTACAAGATACAGATTCTTCACTGTAAATTCTTGGGGAAAAGTCATTTGAAAACTAAAGAAATAAAAGGTCCAGGGTTACAGATCATAAGTATGAATTAGAAACGTAGAGAAATAAAAATACAGAATAGCAGACCTTCCAACCCAGTTCATGTCTCAGATCCACACTGGGCCTAGAATCATCGTGAGGCCTGAGGTTCATAGTGAGGCTACATCGGGCCGAGATACCGCTACAGGTCACCGAGGGACACCACCACATCGACCCCCAAGATGGAGACAGTGACATTGAACCCACCGAGAGAGAGAGTCAGACCACAACATTGAACCCCTGAGAGAGAGAGAGTGAGAGACCACCACATCGAACCCCCAAGATAAAAGCCATGAAATTGATCCCACTGAGCCATATTGAACCCCCGAAAGAGAGAGAGACCACCATATTGAACCCTTGAGAGAGAAAGAGAGAGAGAGTGAGACTGCCACATAAAAACCCCCAAGATAGAGACTGCAACATCGAACCCCTGAGACAGATTACCACTCTGCGCTGGGAGGTTGATGTAGCAGGGTTGATGGGTTAAATATGGGCGGCACGGTGGCACAGTGGTTAGCACTGCTGCCTCACAGCGCCAGAGACCCGGGTTCAATTCCCGCCTCAGGCGACTGACTGTGTGGAGTTTGCACGTTCTCCCAGTGTCTGCGTGGGTTTCCTCCGGGTGCTCCGGTTTCCTCCCACAGTCCAAAGATGTGCAGGGTCAGGTGAATTGGCCATGCTAAATTCCCCGTAGTGTTAGGTAAGGGGTAAATGTAGGGGTATGGGTGGGTTACGCTTCGGCAGGTCGGTGTGGACTTGTTGGGCCGAAGGGCCTGTTTCCACACTGTAATCTAATCTAATCTAATCTAATCTAATCTAATCTAATCTAATCTAATCTAAATCTAATCTAAAATAGTCTCCAACTCCTGCGGTGCTGCTGCAGACCTCCCAGATCAATCTTCCTGGGAATCAACCCAAGGAAAGAGATGGGCCCGGACAGAGTCCCCAGCTGAGCACTCAGATCCAGTGCGGACCGGCTGGTGGAGGAATTCACCGACATCTTCAACCTGTCCCTCCTACGAGCCGAAGGCCCCACCTGCTTCAAGAAGACCACCATCATCCCCATCCCTAAGAAAGCACATGCAGCGTGCCTTAATGACTATCGCCCAGTGACTGTGACCTCAATAAACATGAAGGGCTTCGAGAGACTGGTCATGGCCCACATCAGCTCCACTCTCCCAGCCCGCCTCCATTCCCTCCTGATGTAACAGGTCCACGGCGGATGTCCTTTCCCCAGCTCCTACCTCACTCCTGGAACATCTGGACAACCAAACATGCTTACGTCAGACTCTGCTCATTGACTACAGCTCTGCCTTCCACACCATTATCCCCCTCAGAGTGAGCTCAAAATTCTGTGACTTTAGTCTCAGCTCCACCCTCTACAACCGGATCCTCAGCTTCCTGACCCACAGACCGCAATCAGTGAAGATCGACAACAGTACCCCCTCCACGATATCACTCAACACTGGGACCCACCAAGGATATGTTCTCAGACCCCTCCTGTACTCCCTGTGTGGCTGTGTAGCCAAACGTTGTAGGAATGCCATCTACAGGTTTGAACAGATATCGAACAACGATGAGTCAGCGTTGAGAGTGTGTTGCTGGAAAAGCACAGCATCCGAGGAGCAGGAAAATCAACGGTCCTGGATATCATATGATGAGTCAGAGTACAGAAGGGAGGTAGAGGGCTTGGTGACGTGGTGCAGTGGGGACAACCTCTCCCTCAACGTTGGCAAAACTAAACAACTGATCATTGACTTCGGGAAGGAAGGAGGAGAAAATGACCCCGATTTCCATCAACAGAGCAGGGGTTGGGAGGAGACTATTGAGGAATCTGACTGTGTGGAGAGGGGAGACTGACAGAGGCGGAAGCAGAACGCTGGACCCCAAAGGGGGTTGAGAGGTAGCAGAAAATCCGTGAATGGTGCAACGTCTCAGTCTTGCTGTGCGGGAGAGACTGCTCTATCCTGTAGTGGGTCACAAGCACACAGGGTGATCAACAAACCATCACCTAACGTGACTGGGAACTGGCACAGATTTCAAGCATTGTCTGCCTGTGAATTTGCAGAGTATCAGAGTGAAACATAATACCACTCACACAGTCCTTGAGACATCAGAGCCTGGAAATGTGGCGAATGGAGGTTTTTTTTGCAAAACTGTCACAGCCTTAGTGTTGTCAAAATGGTAAGATTATAAAATGAGTTAACGTAGACCATTACAGCGCAGTACAGGCCCTTCGGCCCTCGATGTTGCACCGACCTGTCATACCAATCTGAAGCCCATCTAACCTACACTATTCCATGTACGTCCATATGCTTGTCCAGTGACGACTTAAATGTACTTAAAGTTGGCGAATCTACTACCGTTGCAGGCAAAGCATTCCATACCCTTACTACTCTCTGAGTAAAGAAACTACCTCTGACATCTGTCCTATATCTATCACCCCTCAATTTAAAGCTATGCCCCCTCGTGCTCGCCATCACCATACTTGGAAAAAGGCTCTCCCTGTCCACCCTGTCTAACCCTCTGATTATCTTATATGTCTCTATTAAGTCACCTCTCAACCTTCTTCTCTCTAACGAAAACAGCCTCATGTCCCTCAGCCTTTCCTCGTAAGACCTTCCCTCCATACCAGGCAACATCCTAGTAAATCTCCTCTGTACCCTTTCCAAAGTTTCCACATCATTCTTATAATGCAGTGACCAGAACTGTACACAATACTCCAAGTGCGGCTGCACCAGAGTTTTGTACAGCTGCAGGATAACCTCATGGTTCCGGAACTTGATCCTTCTATTAATAAAAGCTAAAACACTGTATGCCTTCTTAACAACCCTGTCAACCTGGGTGGCAACTTTCAAGGATCTGTGTACCTGGACACCGAGATCTCTCTGCTCTTCTACACTGCCAAGAATCTAACCATTAGCCCAGTACTTTGCATTCCGGTTACTCCGACCAAAGTGAATCACCTCACACTTGTCCTCATTAAACTCCATTTGCCACCTCTCAGCCCAGCTCTGCAGCTTATCTATGTCTCTCTGTAACCTACAACATTCTTCGTCACTATCCACAACTCCACCGATCTTAGTGTCGTCTGCAAATTTACTAACCCAACCTTCTACGCCCTCATCCAGGTCGTTTATAAAAATGACGAACAGCAGTGGACCCAACACCGACCCTTGTGGTACGCCGCTAGTAACTGGACTCCAGGATGAACATTTCCCATCAACCACCACCCTCTGTCTTCTTTCAGCAAGCCAATTACTGATCCAAACTGCTATATCTCCCACAATCCCATTCCTCCGCATTTTGTATAATAGCCTACTGTGGGGAACCTTATTGAACGCTTTGCTGAAATCCATATACACCACATCGACCGGTTTACTCTCATCTACCTGTTTGGTCACATTCTCAAAGAACTCAATAAGGTTTATGAGGCACGACCTCCCCTTCACAAAACTGTGCTAACTATCCCTAATCAAATTATTATTTTCTAGATGATTATAAATCCTATCTCTTATAACCTTTTCCAACACTTTACCAACAACTGAAGTAAGGCTCACTGGTCTATAATTACCAGGATTGTCTCTACTCCCCTTCTTGAACAGGGGAACCACATTTGCTATCCTCCAGTCTTCTGGCACTATTCCTGCGGACAATGACGATTTAAAGATCAATGCCAAAGGTTTGGCAATCTCCTCCCTGGCTTCCCAGAGGATCCTGGGAAAAATCCCATCCGGCCCAGGGGACTTATCTATTATCACACTCTACAGGATTTCTAATACTTTTTCTTTGTGAACCTCAATCCCACCCAGTCTAATAGCCTGTATCTCAGTATTCTCCTCGACAACATAGTCATTTTCTAGAGTGAATGCTGTCTAAAAATATTCATTTAGTGCTTCCCCTATCTCCTCTGACTCCACACACAACTTCCCATTACTATCCTTGATTGGCCCTAATCTTACTCTTGTCATTCTTTTATTCCTTAAATACCTATAGGAAGCCTTAGAGTTTACCCTGATCCTATCCGCCAACAACTTCTCATCTCTCCTCCTGGCTCTTCTGAGCTCTCTCTTTAGGTCTTTCCTGGCTACCTTGTAACCCTCAAGCGCCCTAACTGAGCCTTCACATCGCATCCTAACAGAAGCCTTCTTCTTCCTCTTGACCAGAGATTCCACTTCCTTCGTAAACCACGGCTCCCGCGCTCTACAGCTTCCTCCCTACCTGACAGGTACATACTTATCTAGGACACGCAGGAGCTTTTTCTTGAATAAGCTCCACATTTCTAATGTGCCCATCTCCTGCAGTTTCCTTCCCCATCCTATGCTTCCTAAATCTTGCCTAATCGCATCATAATTGTCTTTCCCCCAGCTGTAACTCTTGCCCAGTGGAGTTGCAAAGCAGTGTGTGTTGCCTTTAAGAGATTGTGAATTGTCTGTGTTTGGAAGTTTGCGCAGAGGCAATCCGAACTGAAACATTTTGTATCAAACAGCCAAGTAGTGTTTCAGTCCTGAAGAAGGGTCCCATCTCAAACATTAACGTCTCCACCTCCTGACGCTGCCTGGCTTGCTGTGTTCCTCCAGCCTCCTGCCGGTCCACTTTGGGTTCCAACATCTGCAGTTTGTTTTTCACTCTAACAGTTTAAATACAGCCAATTAATTTAAAAGGACACTTGGAGGCTAAAGACCAATTTAATTTAAAACGGATTGTTTTGACACCTGGATTAGAATGTTGGTAGCCTTACATCTGCTAAGGAGATGTGGGAAAGCAGTCGGGGGGAAAGGGGTGGGTGGCATTTGATCAGACGAACTGGGGACATCTGTTCTTAGTGTCAATGCACCAGTGTAAATAAGGCAATAACATTTGTTCACTTGTGGAATATGTGGCAGTACTTCCTTCTCACCCCCCACGGACTGGAGGCATGCATATTTCACAGTGGGATGTTGGATAACTAAATTGCTGATTTATATCAAAGAATCTTAACAAAACTCATACTCAATAGGAAAAGAGCTAGTAATTTAATAAGCTGAGTGGAATATGCATGTAATAGAACAATCCTGATACGTTTTCACGTATACCACACTGAGCAGATTTGAAGTTATGAAACTCAGCCCCCTCATTGTGACTGCTCTGGGAAGTGAATGCCGCCATACTCTGACAGGCTGGGAAAACACAAAGGCTGGAAGTTGGGAGATGTTCGTGTGTGAGTGAGAGAGAGAGAAAACATTCTTCTGTAAGTTACATTCACTGACTGAAGGGTTCAAGGGACACAGAGAGAGAGAGAGAGAGAGAGACAGACAGACAGACAGGAGAGAAGATGGTGGAAAGATTAACCCTTTACGGTATGATTTGAGTGAACACTGGCTTATCATGGATTAAATGTTTACGTAGAACAGTCAATCTTCCGTAGTTACACCGGCACCACTTCCCACCTCTTCCTCCGCTACATTGATGACTGCATTGGCGCCACCTCGTGCTCCCGCGAGGAGGTCGAACAGTTCATCAACTTCACCAACACATTCCACCCCGACCTTAAATTTACCTGGACCATCTCTGACATCTCCCTCCCCTTCCTGGACCTCTCCATCTCCATTAATGATGACCGACTTGACACTGACATTTTTTACAAACCCACCAACTCCCACAGCTACCTGGATTACACCTCTTCCCACCCTACCTCCTGCAAAAATGCCATCCCATATTCCCAATTCCTCCGCCTCTGCCGTATCTGGTCCCAGGAGGACCGGTCCCACCACAGAACACACCAGATGGCCTCCTTCTTTAGGGACTGCAATTTCCCTTCCCACGTGGTTAAAGATGCCCTCCAACGCATCTCGTCCACATCCCGCACCTCCGCCCTCAGACCCCACCCCTCCAACCGTAACAAGGACAGAACGCCCCTGGTGCTCACCTTCCACCCTACCAACCTTCGCATAAACCAAATCATCCGCCGACATTTCCGCCACCTCCAAACGGACCCCACCACCTGGGATATATTTCCCTCCCCACCCCTTTCCGCCTTCCGCAAAGACCATTCCCTCCGTGACTACCTGGTCAGGTCCACGCCCCCCACTACAACCCTCCCATCCTGGCACTTTCCCCTGCCACCGCAGGAACTGTAAAACCTGTGCCCACACCTCCTCCCTCACCTCTATCCAAGGCCCTAAAGGAGCCTTCCACATCCATCAAAGTTTTACCTGCACATCCACTAATATTATTTATTGTATCCGTGGCTCCCGATGTGGTCTCCTCTACATTGGGGAGACTGTGCGCCTCCTAGCAGAGCGCTTTAGGGAACATCTCCGGGACACGCGCACCAATCAACCAAACCGCCCCGTGGCCCAACATTTCAACTCCCCCTCCCACTCTGCCGAGGACATGGAGGTCCTGGGCCTCCTTCACCGCCACTCCCTCACCACCAGATGCCTGGAGGAAGAACGCCTCATCTTCCGCCTCGGAACACTTCAACCCCAGGGCATCAATGTGGACTTCACCAGTTTCCTCATTTCCCCCTTCCCCACCTCACCCCAGTTCCAAACTTTCAGCTCAGCACTGTCCCCATGACTTGTCCTACCTGCCTATCTTCTTTTCCACCTATCCACTCCACCCTCCTCCCTGACCTATCACCTTCATCCCCTCCCCCACTCACCTATTGTACTCTATGCTACTTTCTCCCCACCCCCACCCTCCTCTCATTTATCTCTCCACCCTTCAGGCACTCTGCCTCTATTCATGATGTAGGGCTTTTGCCCGAAACGACGATGTTCCTGTTCCTCGGATGCTGCCTGACCTGCTGTGCTTTTCCAGCACCACTCTAATCTAGACTCTGGTTTCCAGCATCTGCAGTCATTGTTTTTACCTGTGGATTGAATGTTTGTGCGTTGTTCCCTGGAGCTCGAGATCCGGGAATGTTATGAATTTAAGTTGCATTCTGGGAATCTTAGATGATTTTAAAAGAAACAGCCATTTTGTAGGACAATGATAGTGGGCATGTTAGCTGAGCGAGGTGACCCCATGACCTTTTCCACATAGTTTAGACTAATCTCTCACTATGCTGTACTAGCCAAAGGAATTGACCATTTGGCCTGGCTGGGTCAGGGTTTCCCACATTGATGTGCATGGAGCTTAATCAGTCAAGTGGACACAGACCTGTCAATGAGTTTCTCTTCCTCTACAAACATTTGCCATTTTATTACTGCTTATCTGATTAAGGACATGTAGTGTTTTTGTAATCTCAGTACCAATTTCTGTATAAAGACAGCTTGTTTGCAACAATAAGTGGAGTCGCCTGAGAGAGCTCTTAAGGATACGAGCTGGAACCACTACTCTCTAAATGTTTTAAAACCTTAGCTCAAGCCTGGCTTGTAGGTATCTATATTATAGTGTAACATTAGTGCCATTGGTAAATAAAGGTAATAATTTAAACTAAAGAGTTTTATACCACAGAGTACAATCTCCAGATCAAACCTAGAGAGGCTGACAGGTAGAGTCCCTCAGGGGTTCCCTGAGCCGTCTCAGATAGGTACTTTAATGCGGAAACCAATCAAAGTTTAAGAATTTAATGCGACATGGGGGGGGGTGAGGGGGGTAGAATAAAGCAGGAATTTTTGCAAATCAGAAGACAGCTACTTGCCGCCTGAAGTAAGATCCACCATTCAGCTGGGGCAAAAGCAAGGACACTACCTGAGAGATGAACTTGGCTTTCCCACTAAATTATTAAGGTCTGAGTTCTAGGGAGAGGAAGGTGGACAGGTAGGACAGGTCAAGAGGGCGGTGCCGAGTTGGGGGTGTTGGGTCTGGGATGAGGTGGGGGAGGGGAGGGGAGATTTGGAAACTGGTGAAGTCAATGTTGATCCCGCGTGGTTGGAGGGTGCTGCGGCTGAAGATGCAGTCTCCTCTACATTGGGGAGACCGAGCGCCAACTTCGAGTGTTTCAGGGGAACATCTCTGGGACACACATCAACCAATCCAACTGCCCTGTGGCCAACCACTTCAACTCCCCCTCCCACTTCGCCAAGCGCAAGTTCTGGACTTCCTCCATCACCAAATCACACTCACCCAGCACCTGGAGGGAAGATACCTCATCTTCCGCATGGAGGAGTTGGACCAATGGGTCCTTTTCTGTGCTGTATCACTCAAGATGAGGATATGTGTTTTCTCTCTGAGGGATGTGATTTGCAATTCCCTTCCTCAAAAGGCAAAATCTTCAACTATTTTTATGGCAGAGATAGAGAGACTCACGATGACCAAAGGGGATGAAAGATTATCGGTGGGTGGGGGGGGCACAGGCTATGCAGCTGGGGTCAAAATCAAGTCAGCCACGGTATTTTTGGATGGGGAAAGTAGGTTGGAAGGGCTGAGTGGTCTACCTTTGTACCTTGTTGGTGTGCTTGTAGCTCTTTTAAAGGGCCGGCATATACCCAATAGCCAAATGGCCCCTCTCTCTGGGATATCAATTCCCTGACAGTCCCTCCATCATTCACTCCCTCCCTCCAGTGGATTTTTCCCACAACACTGCCTGGGAATGTCAATCCCTAATCACTCGGTGACTCACAATCTGACTTGAATCTCTCCGCGGCGCGCCACTTTAATTATCCGAGTCATTACCTTGATGCCCTGCTCAATGAAGAACCGAGACTCATGATACCGGGAGGATCACAAACTGGCTGGCGAGATTCCCACAAGGCCAGACTCGTTACTATGGCAACCGCTGGGCTCTCAAGATGCAAGGAGCGAAATGCCCCTGCACCACCAAATGATTGCTTTTTAACTCTCTGCAAACCTTAAGCGTGTCTCAAGGAGCCCTTGACAGGACCCCTCAGTTTTAAACAGGAAGCCAAGCCTCCTTCTAGGCCCAAGAAGTTCCCACTGACCTTCCCTCAGAGTCCAACTCTGTATCAGAGGAGCAACGCTTGGGTGTGTGTCTTGTGAGCAAGGAAGCAACATTCACTGATCAGCGGGCTAGAATTAACCAGCCAAATCAGTGCATCCCATTTACTAATACGTATTCCACTGCTGTCCAGACTGAGCAACCGAGACTCATCGGCCTATAAAATTAATGAGGCCTGCCAAGCAATGGTCTGTTGTCAGGAGCCTGTCAGTAACTTTATCAGAGGCCTAACAGAGTCTTTGGTCGCTTCTCACTACACGTTCAGGACGCGCTAGGAGCCATGTTTGCGGGGTCAGGCTGCAGAGACTGCAGGAATCAGACGTTGAGATAGAATCATAGAATTCCCTACTGTGTAGAAACAGGCCCTTCAGCCCAACAAGTCCACACCAACCCTCCGAAGAGTAACCCGACCCTCTGAAGAGTAAAGCCATTGCTCTATATTTACCCCTGACTAATGCTTTTAACTTACACATCCCTGAACACTACGGGCAATTTAACATGGCTAATTCACCTTAATCTGCATATCTTTGGACTGTGGGAGAAAACCAGAGCACCCGGAGGAAACCCACGCAGACACGGGGAGAATGTGCAAACTCCACACAGACAGTCACCCGAGGCTGGAATTGAACTTGGGTCCCTGACGTTGTGAGACAGCAGTGCTAACCACAGCGGCACCGTGCCACCCCATGATGGGAGCAGAGTCAGCCATGATGGGAGCAGGGCCGAATGGCCAACTCCTGCCCCTAGTTTCGATATGAGACCTATTATGATCTCCTAAAATCGGAATGCACAGCAAGGTGCCAATGTTTCCAGTTATTACTTGAACATGAATCTGAATCAATACAGACTGAACATGAACTAACAGGCAGATTAATTTCTTTTTACTACACTGGCTGTTGCTGGCTGGGCCCAGTATTTATTGCCCGTCCCTAGTTGCCCCCTTGAGAAGGTGGGAGTGAGCTGCCTTCTTGAGCCGCTACAGTCCACCTGCTCTGGGTAGACTCACAAAGCCCTTGGGGAGGGGAATTCCAGGATTTTGACCCAGCAACAGTGAAGGAATGGCGATATATTTCTAAGTCAGGATGGTGAGTGGCTTGGAGGGGAACTTGCAGGGGATGGTGTTCTCATGTATCTGCTGCCCTTCTCCTTCTAGATGGAAGTGCTTGTGGGTTTGGAAGGTGCTGTCTGAGGGTCTTTGGTGAATTTCTGCAGTGACTCTTGTAGATAGTCCACACTACTGTTACTGAGTGTCGGTGGGGGAGGGAGTGGATGCTTGTGCATTTGGTGCCAATCAAGTGGGCTGCTTTGTCCTGGATGGTGTCAAACTTACTGAGTGTTGTTGGGGCTGGCAAGTGATGCAGAATGATATTTCAAATAAAACGATAAATTTCACTTTACTCGTTGGTAAAACAGAGTCAGTGTGATCAAGACAAAAGATGGAAAATTATAGGCCAATTAGCCTAACCTCGGTTGTTGGTAAAATTCTAGAATCCATCATTAAGGATGAGGTTTCTAAATTCTTGGAAGAGCAGGGTCGGATAAGAACAAGTCAACATGGATTTAGTAAGGGGAGGTCGTGCCTGACACGGTGCCTGAGGGGCAGCACGGTAGCACAGTGGTTAGCACTGCTGCCTCACAGCGCCAGAGACCCGGGTTCAATTCCCGCCTCAGGCGACTCTCTGTGTGGAGTTTGCACATTCTCCCCATGTCTGCGTGGGTTTCCTCCGGGTGCTCCGGTTTCCTCCTATAATCCAAAAATGTGCAGGTTAGGTGAATTGGCCATGCTAAATTTCCCGTAGTGTTAGATAAGGGGTAAATGTAGGGGAATGGGTCTGGGTGGGTTGTGCTTCGGCGGGTCGGTGTGGACTTGTTGGGTCGAAGGGCCTGTTTCCACACTGTAAGTAATCTAAATCTAAAAACCTGTTGGAATTCTTTGAAGAGGTGACAAGTAGGTTAGACCGAGGAAACCCAGTGGATGTGGTCTACCTAGACTTCCAAAAGGCCTTTGATAAGGTGCCACACGGGAGGCTGCTGAGCAAAGTGTGGGCCCATGGTGTTCGAGGTGAGCTACTGGTATGGATTGAGGATTGACTGTCTGACAGGAGGCAGAGAGTTGGGATAAGAGGTTCTTTTTCGGAATGGTAGCCGGTGACAAGCGGTGTCCCGCAGGGTTCAGTGTTGGGGCCGCAGCTGTTCACGTTATATATTAATGATCTGGATGAAGGGACTGAGGGCATTCTAGCGAAGTTTGCCGATGATACGAAGTTAGGTGGACAGGCAGGTAGTACTGAGGAAGTGGGGAGGCTGCAGAAGGATCTAGGCAGTTTGGGAGAGTGGTCCAGGAAATGGCTGATGGAATTCAATGTGAGCAAATGCGAGGTCTTGCACTTTGGAAAAAAGAATACAAGCATGGACTACTTTCTAAACGGTGAGAAAATTCGTAAAGCCAAAGTATAGAGGGATTTGGGAGTGCTCGTCGAGGATTCTCTAAAGGTAAACATGCAGGTTGAGTCGGTGATTAAGAAAGCGAATGCAATGTTGTCATTTATCTCAAGAGGGTTGGAATATAAAAGCACTATTGTGCTACTGAGACTTTATAAAGCTCTGGTTAGGCCCCATTTGGAGTACTGTGTCCAGTTTTGGTCCCCACACCTCAGGAAGGACATACTGGCACTGGAGCGTGTCCAGCGGAGATTCACACGGATGATCCCTGGAATGGTAGGTCTAACATACGAGGAACGGCTGAGGATCCTGGGATTGTATTCATTGGAGTTTAGAAGATTAAGAGGAGATCTAATAGAAACTTACAAGATAATACATGGCTTGGAAAGGGTGGACACTAGGAAATTGTTTCCGTTAGGCGAGGAGACTAGGACCCGTGGACACAGCCTTAGAATTAGAGGGGGTCAATTCAGAACAGAAATGCGGAGACATTTCTTCAGCCAGAGAGTGGTGGGCCTGTGGAATTCATTGCCGCAGAGTGCAGTGGAGGCTGGGACGCTAAATGTCTTCAAGGCAGAGATTGATAAATTCTTGATGTCACAAGGAATTAAGGGCTGCGGGGAGAATGCGGGTAAGTGGAGTTGAAATGCCCATTAGCCATGATTGAATAGCGGACTGGACTCGATAGGCCGAATGGCCTTACTTCCACTCCTATGTCTTATGGTCTTATGGTCTAACCTGCCAGTGTCTATCCCTATCTTTATATCCTTGTTGAGTCAAAACCTATTGACCTGAAAATCATTGAAGAGTCATCCCAGACTTAATTCCCTTTCTCTCCCTTCATGGATGACAATCCTGATGAAGAGCTTATGCCTGAAACGTCAACTCTCCTGCTCCTCAGATGCTGTGTTTTTCCAGCACCACCCATTTCGACTCTAATCTCCAGCATCTGCAATCCTCACTTTCTCTTCTTCATGGATGTGGATGAATGAGTTGAATTGAATTTATTGTCCCATGTTCTGAGGCACAGTGAAAAGCTTTGTCTTGTGAGCAATACAGGCAGATCACAGAGTTAAGTAGCATAGATAGTAAATAATAGGTAAACAGCGGCAAAAACAAAAACACAGGTACAGGCAAATGTTAAGAGTTTGTGAGTCCATTCAGTATTCTAACAACAGTCGGGTAGAAACTGTTTCGAAACCAGCTGGTGCGTGTGTTCAGGCTTCTGTACCTTCTCCCCGATGGTAGAGGTTGTAGAAAAACATTGCCAGGGTGGGATGGATCTTTGAGGATGCTGGCGGCCTTTCCTTGACAGTGGGCCTGGTAGATGGATTCTATAGATGGGATGTTGGCCTTTGTGATTGTCCGGGCCGAGTTCACCACTCTCTGTAACCGTCTCCGATCTTGAATGGTACAGTTCCCATACCAGGTGGTGATACATCCAGACAGAATGCTCTCGATGACTCACCTATAAAAGTTGGCGAGGGTATTCGCCGTCACGTCAAATTTCCTCAGCTGCCTGAGGAAGAAGAGACGTTGTTGGGGCTTTGCCCAATGTTGCCAGACCTGCTGGGTTTCTCCAGCACTTTCTGTTTTTAATCATTAATCCGAGACCCCATCCACGCTCCTGTGTGGATATGAAGTATCCACTGACATCATATTAAAGAACAACAGCGGAATAAACTAATTCATTGGGGGCGTTCAGTTGAATGGAAAATGAGAAAATCACAGGTAAATAAGAAGGTAGGATTGTGGGTTTGTGATGGGGCTGATTGTTACCAGAAAGTGAAAGAAGGGAGAGAGTGTATGAATGTCATATTGCACTAAGGAACCATAAAAGGTGCAGGGAAATTTGACAATAGAATAAACTTAAATCTTTGTAACTTAATGTACGAAGTATTTGAAATAAAGTAGATGAACTGTGTAAATCGAGGTAAACAAATATGATCTCGTAGCCATTATGGGAACACGGTCACAGGGTGATCAAACCTGGGAATTTAATTCCCAGGGATATTTAATCTTTTGGAAAGACAGGAGGGATGCAAATAGGAGAAATTAATAAGAGAAAAAATGAGGACAGCTGTGGGAGATGATTTATTTCTTATTTCATTTATTGTGGTCACGTGTACCTTAGCACAGTGAAAAGTTTGGTTTTGCGAGCAGTACAGGCAGATCATGGTAAGCAAGGGCATTGAGAGCAGAGGGAACTTAGACGGAGTGAGGAGCACAGGTTACAGTGCACAGGACGTGCACTGGATAAGATCAACATTAACAAGGTCAGCATTATTTGAAGTTAGAATCCATTCATCAGTCTAATAACCGATGGGAAGAAGCTGTTCCTGAACCTGCTGGTGCCTGGGCTCAGGTTTCTGTACCCTCTGCCTGATGGAAGAGGCTGTAGGAGACCATTCCCGCGGTGGGAGGGATCGGTGATGATGTTGGCAGCCTTTCCGCGGCAGCGAGCCGTGTAAATGGAGTCCGTGGATGGGAGGTTGGTTTCCGTGATGGTCTGGGCTGTGTACACCACCTTCTGTAGTTTCCTACAGTCCTGGGCAGAGCGGTTGCTGTACCAGGCCGTTACGTACTGGGACAGTACACTCTCAATGGGGCATCTGTAAAAGTTGGTGAGGTTCCTTGTGGGTATGCCAAATTCCCTGAGTGGCCTGAGGAAGGAGAGGGATTGTTGTGCCTGACTGACCGTCACATCTACGTGGGAAGACCAGGACAGGTTGTCGGATATCGTCACTCCGAGATATGTGAGACTCTCCATCCTCTCAACCTCCACTCCGTTGATGTCGATGGGGACGTATTCTCCTCCTTCCTTACCGAAGTCAATCATCAGTTCTTTAGTTTTGCCGACGTTGAGAGAGAGGTTGTCCCCACTGCACCACGTCACCAAACCCTCTATCTCATTTCTGTACTCTGACTCATCGTTGGAGCAAGTGAGGACTGCAGATGCTGGAGATCAGAGTTGAGAGTGTGTTGCTGGAAAAGCCCAACAGATCAGGCAGCATATGAGGAGCAGGAGAGTCGACGTTTCAGGCATAAGCCCTTCATCAGGAATCCTGATTCTCCTGCTCCTCAGATGCTGCCTGACCTGCTGTGCTTTTCCAGCATCACACTCTCGACTCTGACTCATCGTTGTTCGATATTTGTTCTACCACGGTGATGTCAGCAGCGAATCTGCAGATGGTGTTCGTGCAGAATTTGGCCGTGGGTGTACAGGGAGTACAGTGGTGGGCTGGGAACACATCCAGTCCTGAGCGTTATCGTGGAGGGTTCTAAAACCGTTAGCAGAGTTAGCAGCTCCAGCTCTTACCCTTCAGAGCTCTCTCAGGCCGCATTCTTTATTGCTGCAAACAAGCTGTCTTTATACAGAATTTGGTATTAAGATTACAGAAACGCCACGTGTCCTTGATCAGATCAGCAGTCATAAAACGGCAAAAGTTTGCAAAGGAAGAGAAACTCATTGACAGGTCTGGGTACGGTGGACTGATTAAGCTGCATGTACATCAAAGTGAGAAACCCTGACCCAGCCAGGCCAAATGGTCAATTCCTTTGGCTAGTACATCATAGTGAGAGATTAGTCTAAACTATGTGGAAAAGGTCATGGGGTCACTTCGCTCAGCTAACATGCCCATTATCATTGTCCTACAAAATGGCTATTTCTTTTAAAATCATCTAAGGTTCCCAGAATGCAACTTAAATTCATAACATTCCCGGATCTCGAGCTCCAGGAAACAACGCACAAACATTCAATCCATGATAAGCCAGTGTTCACTTAAATCAGACCATAAAGGGTTAATCTTTCCACCATCTTCTCTCCTGTCTGTCTGTCTGTCTCTCTCTCTCTCTCTCTGTGTCCCTTGAACCCTTCAGTCAGTGAATGTAACTTACAGAAGAATGTTTTCTCTCTCTCTCACTCACACACGAACATCTCCCAACTTCCAGCCTTTGTGTTTTCCCAGCCTGTAAGGATATGGCGGCATTCACTTCCCAGAGCAGTCACAATGAGGGGGCTGAGTTTCATAACTTCAAATCTGCTCAGTGTGGTATACGTGAAAACGTATCACGCATAATCCACTCAGCTTATTAAATTACTAGCTCTTTTCTTATTGAGTATGAGTTTCATGAAGAGTCTTTGATATAAACCAGCAATTTAGTTCGAAATATGCACACCTCCAGTCCGTGGGGGTGAGAAGGAAGTACTGCCACACATTCCACAAGTGAACAAATGTCATCACTTTATTTACACTGGTGCATTGACACTAAGAATAGATGCCCCCAATTCGTCTGATCAAATGCCACCCACCCCTTTCCCCCCGACTGCTTTCCCACATCTCCTTAGCAGATGTAAAGCTACCAACATTCTAATCCAGGTGTCAAAACAATCCGTTTTAAATTAAATTGGTCTTTAGCCTCCAAGTGTCCTTTTAAATTAATTGGCTGAATTTAAACTGTTAGAGTGAAAAACAAACTGCAGATGTTGGAACCCAAAGTGGACAGGCAGGAGGCTGGAGGAACACAGCAAGCCAGGCAGCGTCAGGAGGTGGAGACGTTAACGTTTCAGGTGGGACCCTTCTTCAGGACTGGAATTTAAACTATTGCCCGGTAAAAACACTGCTTGGCTGGTTGACACAAAATGTTTCATTTCGGATAGTGTCTGCGCAAACTTCCAAACACAGACAATTCACAATCTCTTAAATGCACCACACACTGCTTTGCAACTCATTTTATAATCTTACCATTTTTACAACATTAGCGTTGTGACAGTGTTAAAAAAAACTCCATTCACCACATTTCCAGGCTCTGATGTCTCAAGGACTGTGTGAGTGGTATTATGTTTCACTCTGATACTCTGCAAATTCACAGGCAGACAATGCTTGAAATCTGTGCCAGTTCCCTGTCACGTTAGGTGATGGTTTGTTGATCACCCTGCGTGCTTGTGACCCACTACAGGATAGAGCAGTCTCTCCCGCACAGCAAGACTGAGACGTTGCACCATTCACGGGTTTTCTGCTACCTCTCAGCCCCCTTTGGGGTCCACCGTTCTGCTTCCACCTCTGTCAGTCTCCCCTCTCCACACAGTCAGACCCCACCTCTTGGTCAGAGTCAGCGTCCACCATCTTCATACCTCACTCCAATTATCTTCATGGAGGAGATATGGAGGTCACGACCCCACAGCCAGTAGACTGTCCGGAAGGTGTTTTAAGTTATGGTTTGACTTGATTCATTTATTGTCACATGTACCTAAGTTCAGTGAAAAGTTCTGTTTTTGAGCACTGCAGGCTGATCATAGCAAGCAAGGGCATACAGATCACAGGGTGAAAAAGAAAATTGGACAGAGACTCACAGGTTACACCACACAGAGCGTGTGTGAGGCAAGATCAACATTAACAAGATCAGCTTCATTTGAAGTTAAAGAGTTCATTCATCAGTTTAATAACAGGCAGGAAGATGCTGTTCTTGGACCTGCTGGTGTGGGTGCTCAGGATCCTGTATCTTCTGCCCGAGGGAAGAGGTTGTGGGAGATCATTACTGGGGTGCGATGGGGCTTTGATGACGTTGGCAGCCTTTCCACAGCAGCGAGCCATGGCGGCACGGTGGCTCAGTGGTTAGCACTGCTGCCTCACAGTGCCGGGGACCTGGGTTCAACTCCAGCCTCAGGCAAACTGTCTGGGTGTGGAGTTTGCACGTTCTCCCCGTGTCTGCGTGGGTTTCCTCCGGGTGCTCCGATTCCTCCCACAGTCCAAAGACGTGCAGATCAGGGTGGATTGGCCATGGGAAATTTGCCAATAGTGTTAGGTGCATTAATCAGAGAGAAATGAGTTTGGGTGGGTTACTCTTCGGAGGGTCGGCATGGACTTGTTGGGCTGAAGGGCCTGCTCCCACACTGGAGGGAATCTAATCTAAATGGATGGGCGGGGAGGGAGTGGTTGGCTTCCATGATAGTCTTGGCTGTGCAGACCACATTCTGTAGTTTCCTACGGTCCTGGGCAGAGCAGTGGCTGTAGCAGGTCGTTACGTACCGGGACAGTATGCTCTTAATTGGGCGTCTGTAAAAGTTGGTGAGGCTTCTTATGGACTAACTGAATTTCCTGAGCCACCTGAGGAAGGAGAGGAGCTGTTGCATCTTTTTGACCATCGCATGTACTTGGGAAGTCCAGGTCAGGTTGACAGTTCTCGTCACTCTGAGGAACCTGATGCTCTCCACCCTCTCAACCTCCGCTCTGTTGAAGTAGATGGGGTCATTTTCTCCTCCTTCCTTCCCGAAGTCAATCATCAGTTCTTTAGTTTTGCCGACGTTGAGAGAGAAGTTGTCCCCATTGCACCACGTCACCAAGCCCTCTATCTCCCTTCCGTATTCTGAATTGTTATTGTTTGATATCCTGACGAAGGGCTCCAGCCCAAAACATCGATTCTGCTGCTTCTCAGATGCTGCCTGACCTGCTGTGCTTTTCCAGCGGCACACTCTCGACTCTGACTCATCGTTGTTCAATGTCTGTTCTACCACAGTGGTGTCAGCAGCAAATGTGTTAGATGGTATTCCTTCAGAATTTGGCCACACGGCCGTGGGTGTACAGGGAGTACAGGAGGGGTCTGAGAACGCATCCTTGGGGGGTCTCCAGTCCTGAGTGATATCGTGGAGGGGGTACTGTTGTCTATCTTCAATGATTGCGGTCTGTGGGTCAGGAAGCTGAGGATCCGGTTGTAGAGGGTGGAGCTGAGATTAAGGTCACGGAGTTTTGAGCTCACTCTGAGGGGGATAATGGTGTGGAAGGCAGAGCTGTAGTCAATGAGCAGAGTCTGACGTAGATGTTCTTGTTGTCCAGATGTTCCAGGAGTGAGGTAGGAGCTGGGGAAAGGACATCCGCCGTGGACCTGTTACATCAGGAGGGAATGGAGGCGGGCTGGGAGAGTGGAGCTGATGTGGGCCATGACCAGTCTCTCGAAGCCCTTCATGATTATTGAGGTCACAGTCACTGGGCGATAGTCATTAAGGCACGCTGCATGTGCTTTCTTAGGGATGGGGATGATGGTGGTCTTCTTGAAGCAGGTGGGGCCTTCGGCTCGTAGGAGGGACAGGTTGAAGATGTCAGTGAATTCCTCCACCAGCCGGTCCGCACTGGATCGACTGGGAATTCCGCCCAGGCCCAACGCTTTCCTTGGGCTGACTCCCAGGAAGACCGATCTGAGGTCTACAGCAGTGACCGAGGGGACAGGCCTGTCCAGGTTGGAGCAGGTAACATTCCGCTCGAACCCAGTGTAGAAAAGACTGAGCACATCAGGGTGGGGAGATCTAGGCCTAGCTGATCTAGAGTCCATTTGGCGGGAGGTGAGTACAGCGAGGGAAAGAAGGTATTGGTAATAGTGTACAGAAGCCCAAACAATAACCACACTGCAGGAAAGACTTTAAACCAAAAAGGAACAGGAGCATGTACAAAGAATAGAGTAATAATTATGGATGACTTTAATCTTCATGTTGATTGGGTTAATCAAATTGGAAGGAGATGACTCCAACAACAAATTCATAGAGTGCATTAGGATTATCTCCCGAGATCAATATGTCACGGAGTGAATAAGGGAGCAAGCTGTCTTGGATCTCGCAATAGGTAATGAAACAGTTTTAATAAATGACTCCAAGTAAAATAGCCCTAAGAATCATAACATGATAAAATTTAATTTTCAGTTCAAAAGTGAGAAATGTAGGTCAGAAACAATTGTGTCTAACTTCAATAAAGGAGGTCACAATGAAACGAGGATGGAGTTAGCTAAAGTGAACTGGGCGGATGGTACAGCAGGAACGACAATACCTTTTCAGGAGATAATTACTGACTCTCAGCAACAATACATCCCAGTAAGGAGGAAAGATTCTGAGAGACGGATAAACCAACCATGGCTGACCAAGGAAGTTAAAGGGAGTATTAATTTGAAAGAAAACGCATAGGGAGACCAAACTTAGTGATAATCCCAATGACTGGGATCAATCCACAATCCAACAAAGGAGGGATTAAATGGTAATAAATACAGAGAAAACAAACTACAACGCCAAACGAGTGAGGAATATAAAAACTGGCAGTAACAGCTTTTTGAAATATATGAAAAGGAGGGGAGTTGTCAAAGTGAATGTAGACTCCTTCATGAATCTGGGAAGACTGTAATTAGGAACAAATAAATGGTAACAGAGTTAAATGGGTATTTTATATCAGTCTTTATGGTGGAAGAGACTTCGAACATCCCATTAGTGCTGAAGAATACATGGGAAGAATTATCACCATGATAAAACAGGTAGCATTAGACAAAATAATTGAGCTAAAGGTAGGTAGGTCCCCTGGCCCTGATGGAGAACTGCAGATGCTGCGAGAGTGTGGTGTTGGAAAAGCACAGCAAGTAATGCAGCGTCCGAGGAGCAGGAGAGGCGACGTTTCAGGGATAAGCCCTGATGACTTGTATCATAGGATGCTAAAAGAGATAGCTACGGAGATAGTGGATATATTGGGTATGATTTTCCAAAACTCCTTCGATTCTGGAGAAGTTCCAGAGGATTGGAAAACTGCTAATGTGCTGCCCCTATACGAAAGGGGAGGGAGGGAGGCAAAAACAGGTAACTATAGGCCGATCAGCTGAGCACTCTTGGATTAGATTCCCTACAGTATGGAAACAGGCCCTTCGGCCCCACAAGTCCACACCCACCCGCCATGCACCCAGACCCATTCCCCTACATTTACCCCTTCACCTAACACTATGGGCAATTTAGCATGGCCAATTCACCTAACCTGCACAACTTTGGACTGTGGGAGGAAACCAGAGCAAACCCACGCAGACACAGGGAGAATGTGCAAACTCCACACAGAGAGTCAGCTGAGGCTGGAATCGAGCCTGGGACCCTGGTGCTGTGAGGCAGCCATGCTAACCACTGAGCTACTGTGCGCTTTTGTTGGAAAAGTATTGGGATCAATTATGAAGGAAGCATTAACAGCACATTTGGAAAACCGTAATGTAATCAGTTAATGACATTTAAACACAAGTTGCTTTCATTAGTGTTCCGACAGCGTTGAGAAGGGACATTGAGAAACAGCTCTGTGGAGTTCTGTGTTGCTTTACAAGATTCTCTGAATCACCACACGCTGGAGCATGTGTTTGAAAATCTGTATTGATCGTGCTGCTCCATATTCTAACCATTCGGTTTGGTCTCCTTCCCTCCCTCCCTCATCAGTGCTCCTTCAGAATATAGTTAAACATCACACAACACCAGGTTATAGTCCAACAGGTTTAATTGGAAGCCCTAGCTTTCGGAGCGCTGCTCCTTCATCAGGTGGTTCAGTGCTCCAAAAGCTAGTGTTTCCAAATAAACCTGTTGGACTATAACCTGGTGTTGTGTGATTTTTAATTTTGTCCACCCCAGTCCAACACCGGCTCCTCCACGTCATGATCTAATTGAGCAGAGTCCGCGTGGCTTTGCAAAAAGTGAAATTGTGGCTGAGTAATTTATTAGAGTTGTTCTGAGGAAATGTGAGCGAGTAGATAGAGGGGAACCACTCAATGTATTTGGACTTCCAGAAGGCGGTCAACAAAGTACCTCACAAAACGCTGTTGTAGGAGGTAGGATATTGGCGTGAATTGAGAATTAACTAATGGGACAGGAAGCAGCGAGTGGTACTCAGGGGTTTCCTTTTCAGGTTGGTGACCTGTGACCAGTGGGATTCCACAGGGATCAGAGCTGGGACCGCAACCATTTATACTATATGTTAATGACCTGGAGGAAGGAAGTAAATGCTTTGTAGCCGAATTTAAAGATGACACAAAAATAGGTGGAAAGGTGGTTACAAGAGGGAGACAGTCAGCTTACAGAGAGATAGTGGTAGATTAAAACAATTGGGTAAATGGAGTATAATGTGGGAAAATGTGGTGTTGCTCATTTTTGGAAGAGAGAACAAAAGGACTGAATATATTCAAATGGAAAAAGACTGCGGAAAGCTGCAATACAAAGGGACTTGGGGCATCTTACGAGGTCTTACGAGGAAAGGCTGAGGGACCTGAGGCTGTTTTTGTTGGAGAGAAGAAGGTTGAGAGGTGACTTAATAGAGACATATAAGATAATCAGAGGGTTAGATAGGGTGGACAGGGAGAGCCTTTTTCCAAGTACGGTGACGGTGAACACAAGGGGGCATAGCTTTAAATTGAGGGGTGATAGATATAGGACAGATGTCAGAGATAGTCTCTTTACTCAGAGAGTAGTAAGAGTATGGAATGCTTTGCCTGCAACGGTAGTAGATTCACCAACTTTAAGTACATTTAAGTCGTCATTGGACAAACATATGGACGTACATGGAATAGTGTAGGTTAGATGGGCTTCAGATTGGTATGACAGGTCGGCGCAACATTGAGAGTCAAAGGGCCTGTACTGCGCTGTAATGTTCTACGTTCTATCTTCTATCTTGTACAAGAAATACAGAAAGCTAGCTCCCAGGGGCAGCAGGTAATCTGGAAGGGTCATGGGATGTTGCCCCTTATTTCAAGGGGGTTGGAGTATAAGAGTAGGGAAGTCTTAGTGGAACTGTACAAGGTGCTGGGGAGACCACATCGGCAGTACTGTGAGCAACCTCTTTTCCTTTGCTTACGGAAAGATATTATTTCATTGGAGGCAGTTCAGAACTAGTTCTCTGGCGTGACACCTGGCAAAGGCTAACCAGGGGAGGGACTCTACTCACTGGGGTTTCGAAGAATCAGAGGGGATGTCATTGAAACACATTGGTCCTTAAGGGTCAATGCTGAGAGGATGTCTCCCCCCTACCGTGGGAGAGTCTCGAGCCAGAGGACACAGTCTCTGGGTAGGGGGGGGCACACCAATTTAATACAGAGATGAGGGGGAATTTCTTCTCTCAGAGGGTTGTGAGCCTTTCGGAACTCCTTGCCACAGAGAGCTGAGGGGGCAGAGTCTTTGCGTATATTGAAGGCTGAGACAGAGAGATTCTTGATCAGTCGGGAATCAAGGGTTACGGGAAAAGGGAAGGAAAGTGGACGGGAGGAATGTCAGATCAGCCACAATCCTATTGAATGGCAGAGCAGGCTCGAGGGGCCGAATGGCCTACTCCAGTTCCTATTTCTTACGTTAATTCTTCCAAGTCTTAAATCTTCTAGTTCACTGCTTACTCCTTCACCTTCAGTACAGTGTGATGTGGAGTAATGTGAACAACAATTCCCATTTCGGCTGAGATCACTCTCCTTCTCAAACTCTCCCCTGGCTCAGTGCCCCTCGGGTTAAACCTCCTGCGCCTCATCTCTCCCGAATGAGAGAGTGGATCACCAGTCCAGTGGGACAGAAGTCCCTTTGATTCCTCCACTAGCATCATTGAAACAAATCGCCTGACCACCATCTACGGGAGCTTGCTGTGTGCAAGCCAGCTGCTGTGGTTCCAACATTACAGCAGCGTTCAAGCTATCTCAATGACCGAAACGCGCTTCAGTACGTCCGGAGGCTGTGAATGGCGCTACGTAAACGCAATTTCTTATCTTGCAATTCTGAGCAAAAATACAACCTGATTTCCAAGAACACACTAAGGGTAAGAGCAAGCAGCAGGTCAGTCGCACAGTGAGGCATTCTGCTACGTCAATCTACCACAATTAACCCAATCATCATTCATTATGTTCGGAATAGCGTGGTCCGAACCTCAGTCACTTATGCATTTTATTAAAATTGCACTGAAAATCAAAACGCAGTGACTAGAACTCCATCATATGACTCACCCATTCTGATTCCAAGCTGCCTTTACTAATTACAGTGACAGAAAATGGTTTGCTTTCAGTCGCCCACTTGATTGACTCCCTATCTCCATCACCTTCCACATCCACTCCCTCCACCACCAACGCTCTGTAACAGCACTGTCTACAAGATGCACTGTCGAAATGCACCAAGGTTCCTTAGACAGCGCCTTCCAAACCCACGACCACAAGGACAAGGGCAGCAGGTCAGACAATCACAGAAGCATTGCGGCACAGTAAAGCACTATTTGCCCATCCATTTGACACCAGTTCTATTACCTTGCGCTAATTTCCTGCATTTTCCCAAATTTCTATCCAAATTACTGTCCAATGCCCCTCTTGAAGGCCTCAATCGAATCCCACTCTCTCACGTGAGAGAGGGAGAGACAGAGACAGAGAGAGAGAGACAGAGAGAGGACTGATGGTGGTTTAACCTGAGGGTCACCAGGCGAGGGGAGAGGTTGAGAATGAGACTCCTTCATGGTAACCACAGCCCTTGCGGGAATTGAACCCACACTGTTGTCTTCTCTCTGCACCGCAAACACGCCGTCCACTCTGCTGAAGATGAGGGGATAAGTAGTGAACTGGAGGAATGAAGCCCCCACCATATTTCCAGGCCGTGCATTCCAAATCGTAACTGCTCACTGCGTGAAGAAGGATCTATCTCACATACCCTGGCTTTGTTTGCAAATCACTGTAATTCCATGCTCCCTCTCATTCCTCTTTTCTCTCACAAATGGGTACGGCCCCTCCCTATCTCCAACCCGCTCATGATTTTGAAAACCTCTGTCTCTCTCAGATCTCCCAGGAGTACCGTCCCAATCTTTAATCTCACCTCATCACTCAAGGCTCCCATTCCTAGAACCAATTCCTGTAAATCACTTTCTCACTCATACATGGGAACACCACCCCCTCCAAGCCACTCACCATCCTGACTTGGAATTATATTGGTGTTCCTTCACTGTCACTGGGTCAAAAATCCTGGAATTCCCTCCCTCAGGGCATTGTGGGTCAACCCACAGCAGGTGGACTGCAGCGGTTCAAGAAGGCAGCTCACCCCCACCTTCTCAGGACTATTGGATACAGGGAGATGTGGCTGTCTGGATTCAGAATTGGTTGGCTGACAGAAGGCAGAGAGTGGTTGTAGATGGAAAGTATTCTGCCTGGAGGTCAGTGTTGAGTGGTGTCTTGCAGGGGCTCTGTACTTGTCTCCTTGGACAAGGAGGTTGAGGGGTGGGTTAGTAAATTTGCCGATGACACAAAGGTTGGAGGTGTCGTTGATAGTATCGAGAGCTATTGCAGGCTGCAGCGCGACAAAGACAGGATGCAGAGCTGGGCTGAGAAATGGCAGATGGAGTTCAACCTGGATAAATACGAAGTGATGCATTTTGGAAGGTCGAACTCAAATGCTGAATATAGGATTAAAGACAGGATTCTTGGCAGTGTGGAGGAACAGGGGATCTGGGTGTGCAAGTACATAGATCCCTCAAAGTTGCCACCCACGTGGATAGAGTTGTTAAGAAATCATATGGTGTTTTGGCTTTCATTAACAGGGGGATCGAGTTTAAGAGCCGCGAGGTTTTGCTGCAGCTCGACAAGTTCCTGGTGAGACCACACTTGGAATATTGTGTCCAGTTCTGGTCGCCCTACTATAGGAAAGATGTAGAGGCTTTGGAGAGAGTGCAAAGGAGGTTTACCAGGATGCTGCCTGGACTGGAGGGCTTGTCCTACGAAGAGAGGTTGACTAAGCTCGGACTTTTCTCTCTGGAGAGAAGGAGGAAGAGAGGTGACCTGATCGAGGTGTACAAGGTAATGAGAGGCATGGATAGAGTCAATAGCCAAAAACTCTTCGCCAGGGCAGGATTGACTGGCATGAGGGGTCATAGTTTTAAGATATTAGGAGGTAGGTATAAAGGAGACTTCAGAGGTAGGTTCTTTATGCAGACAGCGTAGAATGTGTTGCCAGCGGTGGTGGTGAAAGCAGAGTCATTAGGGACATTTAAGCGCCTGCTGGACATGCACATGGAGAGCAGTGAGTTGAGGGGTGCGTAGGTTAGGTTATTTTATTTTAGATTAGGAATAATCCTTGGCACAACTTTGTGGGCCGAAGGACCTATTCTGTGCTGTACTTTTCTATGTTCTATGTTCTCAAGGGGGCAACTAGGGACGGGCAATAAATACTGGGCCTGGCCAGCGATACCCACATCCCATGAAAAAATGAAGTAGATCTCCACAGCTATTAATGGCAGTTGGTGCAAACACATGTATTTTCACATGAACAGTGAATATCATTCATCATCTTTGATGTTCAAAGTCCCAAGCCAGCTTGTAATCTCATTGTACTGAGGCCACACGTAGAGAGTGGGATGTAATGTGAGAGTAGTCTGGAATGGGCAGTTAGCCCACACTGAGGCAAAGCCTGTCAATGGCTCTGATACCTACGTTTCCATGACAAAGGATCATTTCCCTCAAGAAGATATAGCAGGTACCATGGCAACCTTCTCATCTCCGTGCTGACGCTGCTGAGAACCATGACAAAGCAAAACCCCATGCGAAGGGACTGAGGTTGCCTTTCGTCAGGACCTACATGACAAAGCCGGACGAATCACTTTTTTCTGGGTGATATCTTGACGTTAAAGACAGTGTAAACCCAGCAAGTCAGATGGGTGAAGATATGTTGGTCCTTATCACATGAGGATCGGAGTACATGTCATTGGTTCACTCAGTCAGTCAGACGGTTTGTTTGCAGTGCAGAATGCCATCAACAACGTGGGCTTAATTCCCACTCTGGCTGAGGATACACTTTTATTGAGGGCATTGCTGGCTAGGCCAGCATTTATTGCCCAGGGAGTAATTAAGAGTAAACCACACTTGGAATATTGTGTCCAGCTCTGGGTCCGTGGGTCTGGAGTCACATGTAGGCCAGATCAGGTAAGGATGGCAGTTTCCTTCCCCAACGGACATTGGTGATCTCGATGGGTTTTTCTGACAATCGACAATGTCACCGTTAGACTCTTAATTCCAGATTGTTCCAAAAAAAATTATTAAATTCAAATCCCACCATGTTGGAATTGGAACAAGGTTCCCAGAATGAAGGGCTCCTACCCGGAACGTCGATTTTCCTGCTTCTCGGATGCTGCCTGACCTGCTGTGCTTTCCCAGCACCACTTTCATCTTGACTTCCCAGAATGTTACTTGGGTCTTTTCACAGTCTGGCAATAATGCGACTAGACCATCACCTCCCACAGGCCACACTCTCTCAGGTTGTGGTGGTTAAACCACCATCAGTCACATCTCTTTCTCCAATGAGGGAGCAGCCCTACACTCCATTAGGACTGTGGAGACTTTACCTTTTACAGGGCTGTGGTGAGACCACATCTGGACTACTGTGTGTAGTTCTAATCTCTATCTTAGGTTCATCCAATCCAATTAGTCCCTGGGATGGGAATATTATGCTACCACGAAGGGCTGGCCAGATTGGCCTATACTCTTTGAAGTTCAGAAGGAGAAAAGGTCACCTCATTGAAACATATGTGGGGCTTGATAGGGTGAATACTGAGGGTGAGACATTCTTTCCCCAAGCTGGGAAACTTAAAACAAGGGGCTGCAATGTCAGCATCGGGGTAAATATTCAGGATTGAGATGGAGAGAAATTTCTTCACTCAAAGGGTTGCAAAATCTTTGGAATTCTCCACTCCTAGGCTTTAGGAATGTTCCATTATTGAACCCATGTAAGGATGGGAGAGCCAGATTCCTGGGGCCAAGGGATATGGGAAGTGTACAGGGAGGAGAACATGAGGCAGAATAATATCCATGTGCTGATAGAACGGTGAAACGCACACAAGGCTCTGCTCACAGAAGGCATGGAAGACATTTCTATCCAGATGCATCATGGCATGGTACGGCAACTGCTCTGCCCAGGACCATTAGAAACTAAAGAGAGTGTGAACACAGCCCAGTCCATCACACAAACCCAACTTTCCATCTCCTGACTACCATCTATACTTCCCACTGCCTCGGGAAAGCAGCCAACATCATCAAAGACCCCCTCCCACCCCGGTTACAATCACCTCCAACCTCTTCCATTGGGCAGAAGACCCAAAAGCTTAAATACTCAAACCAACAGATTCAAGAACAGCTTCTTCCCTGCTGTTATTAGATTTCTGAATGGACCTCTCCAATTTCAAATCGAATGTTGATCTTGCTCTCTGTGCACCTTCTCTGCAGCTGTAACATTATATTCCTCACCCTGTTCTATCACCCTGTGGTCTGCCTGATACTGCACGCAGAACAAAACTTGCCACTGTCCCTCGGTACCTGTGACAATAATAAATCAGGTCAAAATCATATTTCTCACGATCTTATAATCAAGTCAAAGATCAATAGATTGTATATATTAAAGAGTGGTGGATGAGGATATTGTGGGAAAGTATTATTGTATAAGATAAATACAAAGCCTTTGTACAGCTATACCCACTGAGATAGAAATGACAGTGAGAGGAGTTTGGAACAATTGCTTATTACGGATATTCTATTCTGTCTCTGCTGCAGCAATGTAACTTATGTTAGCTTGGTATCCCTAAGGATATACTCATGGAGACCTATCAAGGTAATAGAGCTGTTGAGTCTGATTTTCCTGTAACTTGCTGTCTTACTAAAATGTGATAAACCTTTCCCAATAGCCAAGAGCTTGTTCCAAGGCCTTGTGTGGTCACCCTTTATCACTGAGCATGAGAAAATCCCGAGACTGGGACTAACAAGAGGAAATGGTGGGAACAAATCCAAACAGGACTTGTTCAGATCAGGAGTTAGCTGTGGGCATCTCTTGTAGCCAATAGGAGATCAGTAATGAATGGTAGAGCAGGCAGGAAGGGCTGAATGGCCAGCTTCTGCTCCTATTTGCCATGTCATATTGGAGGATGATGGGAGTCGGTTAGCTCAGTTGACTGGACAGCTGGTTTATGCTGCCAACAGCACAGGTTGGGTCACCATTAAGGTGCCACCATCTTGACCCTTCCCCTCACCTGAGGCATGGTGAGCCTCAGGTCAAACTCACCACCAGGTGTCTCTGTCTCTCACAAAGGAGACCGCAGCCTCTGGGACTTTGGTAACATTAGCGCCACCTCTCACAGGGGGATCTGAGTGAGATACACTGTAATTCTCAAAGATGTGAAGAAACCAAATCACTTGTACTGTAAATCTCCAACCTTACTAGGCTATTCAGCCCCTCGAGCCTACTCCACCATTTAATACAATCCTGCCCATTCCCCATAACGCATGGTCAATGGGTTCAAGACTGTTAGGTTCCCAGGGGTGACGATCGCCAACGACTTGTCCTGGACCACCCACGATGAGATGATGGTCAAGAAGACACAATGATGCCTCTTCTTCCTCAGGAAGCTATGGAAATTCAGCATGTCCAGAAAGACTCTCACCAACTTTGCAGATGCACCATAAAAAACATTCTATTTGGATGCATCATGGCTTGGTACGGCAACTGCTCAGGACTGTAAGAAACTACAGAGAGTGTGAACACAGCCTAGTGGTTACCTTATAGAGGTTTACAAAATTATAAGGGACATGGATAGGATAAATAGGCAAAGTCTTTTCCCTGGGGTGGGGGAGTCCAGAACTAGAGGGCATAGGTTTAGGGTGAGAGGGAAAAGATGTAAAAGAGACCTAAGGGGCAACTTTTTCACACAGAGGGTGGTACGTGTATGGAATGAGCTGCCAGAGGATGTGGTGGAGGCTGGTACAATTGCAACATTTAAGAGGCATTTGGATGGGTATATGAATAGGAAGGGTTTGGAGGGATATGGGGTGGGTGCTGGAAGGTGGGACTAGATTGGGTTGGGATATCTGGTCGGCATGGACAGGTTGGACCAAAGGGTCTGTTTCCATGCTGTACATCTCTATGACTTTATCACTGTATGACTCCATCTACACTACCCACTGCCTCGGGAAAGCAGCCAACAACATCAAAGACCCCTCCCACCGCGGTTACAATCACCACCAACCTCTTCCATTGGGCAGAAAATGCAAAATCTTGAACACATGAGCCAACAGATTCAAGAACAGCTTCTTCCCCGCAGTTATTAGACTTCTGAATGGACCTCTCCAATTTCAAATCTAATGTTGACCACACTCTCTGTGCACCTTCTCTGTGGCTGTAACATTGTAATCCTTGCTCTGTACAACCACCCTGTGACCTTTGTATGGCATGATACTGTACTGCTCGCAAATCAAAACTTTCCATTGTACCGAGGTACCTGTGACAATAATAAATCAAATAAAATAAAATAACTAAAAATCCATCTATCTAGCCTTTAGACTTTCTCAGTGTCCCAGTGAACTGGGTGCTGTCCCGAATGACCGCATGGTAAAGGTAGACATTGTTCCTACAAAGCTGGCTGGGAGGGTGAGCTGTGAAAGGGATGCAGAGATTGCCTCATTGTGGTTGAGTGGCCAAGTGAGTGAGTGGGCTGAGTGTGTGGGGTGTAATGCGGATGAATGTGAGGTCATGAATGTTGGCAGCAAAACCAGGAAGGCAGATTATTATCCGAACGGTGATAGATCGGGAAAAGGGGAGGTGGGAGGAGACCTGGGTATCCACCTACACCAGTCCCTGATGGTAAGCGTTAAGGTGCAGCAGGCAGTGAGAAAGTGGACAATATATTGGCCTTCGTAGTGATAGATTCAAGTACAGGAGCAAGGATGTCTTGTACAGGGCCTTACTGAGACCACACCTGGAGTAATGTGTGTGGTTTTGGTCTCCTTATCTGAGGAAGGAGGCCCTGCGTGTGGATGGAATGTGACACAAGTTTACTTCCTGACTCCCCAAAACCATCTACAGGCACATGCCCACCATCCTGATGAAGGGCTTTTGCCCGAAACATCGATTTTCCTGCTCCTCAGATGCTGCCTGAACTGCTGTGCTTTTCCAGCACCACTCTAATCTAGACACATGTCCACCATCTACAAGGCACAAGTCAGGAGTGTGATGGAATACTCCCCACTTGCCTGGGTGTATGCAGCTCCAACAATACTCAAGAAGTTTCACACCATCCAGGAGAAAGTAGTTTGCTTGTGGAGTTCGGCACCACATCCACAAGCATCCACTCCCTCCCCCACCGACGCTCAGTAACAGCAGTTATGTGCTAGCTACTAGATGCATGGCAGAAATTCACCAAAGATCCTCAGACAGCACCTTCCAAACCCATGACCACTTCTATTTGGGTGGACATAGACAACAGATACATGGGAACATCACCACGTTCAAGTGACCCTCCCAGCCACTCACCATCCTGACTTGGAAATATATCGCCGTTCCTTCACTGTCACTGGGTCAAAATCCTGCAATTCCCTCCCTAAGGGCATTGTGGGTCAACTCAGAGCAGATGGACTGCAGCAGTTCCAGAAGGCAGCTCATCTCCACCTTCTCAAGGGGCAACTAGGGACGGCAATAAATATCGGCCCAGCCAGTGATGCCCAAGTGAACAAAAAACATAATTGTCACAGTCACTGATACAGAGACTAGCTTTAAAATCCAGCCTTATTTATTGAACTGATAGTCTTCCAGGTTCTATTTGTACCCTAGTCCTCAATGCATTCACCTGGCTGACTGGATTACTAGTCCTAGTCACATTACCATGCCTGCACCTCCCCCCAAAATCTCAACCACTGGGGCATCATGGTGTGGACTGTCTGCTATTCCTACTTCCTTCAGAGATGGCGTTCACTCAGCCTGTTCTAGACAAAGGGTATGTCACTTCCTCTGACAGATGACAACACAGAAGATTCACTTGTGGATATTTGAAAGCTTTTGGACAAGCCTTTATGGAATTGGATTGAAATTACCTGTCACCTTCCAGGTTCTCTCCAACCCTTTGAACAGGAAGTTTAAATATAAAGAAATTCAACCCATTTCCTGCTGACCTATAATTGACCTCAATTAGATTAGATTACCTGCAGTGTGGTAACAGGCCATTTGGCCCAACAACTCCACACCAACCCTCTGAAGAGCAACCCACCCACACCCATTACCCCTGACGAATGCACCAAACACTATGGGCAATGTAGCATGATCAATTCACTTAACCTGTACATCTTCGGGAGGAAACTGGAGCACCCGGAGTAAACCCACACAGACACGGGGAAAATGTACAAACTCCACACAGGCAGTCCCCCGAGGCAGGAATCGAACCCTGGTCCCTGGCGCTGTGCGCTAACAGTGCTAACCACTGAGCCACTGTGCCACCCTAAGATTTGGTCAGTATCAATTAAACTCCAGTTGATGTCTGAATCCGCTGCAAACTAATGTCCAATTGGCCTCATGCCAATTGATCTTAAATTGACCTCGAGATTTCTTCACTGCAAATAGGATGGCACACTGGCTCAGTGGTTAGCACTGCTGCCTCACAGCACCAGGGTCCCAGGGTCGATTCCAGCCTCGGGTGACCGTCTGTGTGGACTTTGCACATTCTCCCCGTGTCTGCGTGGGTTTTCTCCCACAGTCCAAAGATGTGCAGGTCAGGTGAATTGGCCATGCTAAACTGCCCATAGTGTTAGGTTCATTAGTCAGAAGGAAATGGGTCTGGGTGGGTTACCCTTCGGAGGGTCAGTGTGGATCTGTTGGGCCGAAGGGCCTGTTTCCACACTGTAGGGAATCTAATCTAAAAGATGAAGTCCACATCAAAGCTTACTTCAAAGAACTGAAATTGACATCAAGATCTGCTTCAAGCAATCAGTTGTTAATCTCTGAGTGACCTCTCGCTGTACCTGACACTAATCCACCTCTACCTGCCTCAGACAAATTAGACCGTAAGACATAGGAGCAGAAATTAGGCCATTCAGCCCATCGAGTCTGTTCCTAAGGCTGATACATTTCTCAACCTCATTCTCTCACCCTCTCCCTGTAACCTTTGATCCCCTTAACAATCAACAGCCTATCGATCTCTGTCTTAAATATACTATTAGGCTCCAATTGACCTGGTTTTCTGCGATGGACCAATCAGTCTTAAACTCCAGTCTCGATCTGTCTCAAACCAATTGGTCTCAAATTCACTTTGAGAGCTGTCAGAGACCAATAAGTCACAAACTGACCTCAGATTTTCAAAGCTAATTACACCCTGTGCCTTAAAATGACACTGGCTGAGCCTCAGCTGCAGAATAACGTGTCGCATGTGCTCTGGGAGAATACTCCATCCTTACAAAGAAACAACTTACATTGGATAAATCCACAGGGGATCTGGTAGAATTTCTTTGTAACAGATAAACAGAAGGGCTGCACTTTTCTTCCTAAGATCAAGTGTAATTCGGGTGGTGAACAACTCAAAATGCATCAAAGAAATTGCAGATTTCACATCCTGCGTCATCATTATGGTAAATGATGTGTGCGAGCAACACCATGCAGTGCAGAGAAATTCAGAGACAGTTTACCACCACAGGCATTGTGATAAGTGATTGTCGGCAGTCGAGACAGTCCAGTTCCAAATCTTTATTTTTAATTTTCTTCACGGCGGGAGATGAAGATCAAAAGAGAGGAACGGAAAAAAAATGTCAAGAGGTACTTGCAGCTCGACTTGGCCATAGTGCTTTTACCAAAGGGCTACGGACAACGCACAGCGTCAACAGCCCAATTATTGCAACTGCTCGTAGCCAAGCTCTTTCCATCTAGCTTCCTCAGCGGATTCTTGCAACCTTTCTGAAAATAGCCAGCCAGGTTTTGAGGCTCCATTGCGTGTAAGGATAGTTGAAGATCCTACGAGGATTTTGTGTGTGCTGACTTTCCCTTGAACTAGCTTCGTTTCCCAAAAAGGAAATGGAGGCACAGGTTGACTGGTCACAAAAGCAGAAAAGCAAAGGGAAGCCACTCAGCAGATCTTTGCAGTCTCCATTTCTGACCAAGCCACATCCGTTCGGCGATATGTCTTTTGTCAGAACTGAATAAAGTCACAAATGTCCAGAGTGGGCAACAGTTTGAACTCACCCCTCTCCCCAAATTAATTGGCCAAGGTGTTGCATTGGAATAGGCCTCCATTTTGTTCTTTATTCCATCACAGGGCATGAGTATCATTGGCCAGGCCGGTGTTCATTACCCGTCCCTAGTTGCCCCTCGAGAAGGTGCTAGTGAGCTGCTTTCCTGAATCGCTGCTGTCCACCTGCTGTAGGTATCCCCACAGTTCGGTTCGTGAGGCAGTTGCTAAAAGTTAACTGTCCCATTCAGAGAAAATGGTAAAAGGTAGGGGTGGGGTGGTATTGTTAGTCAAGGACAGTATTACAGTGGGAGAAAGGATGCTTGATGAGGAATCGTCTACTGAGGTAGCATGGGCTGAGATTAGAAACAGGAAAGGAGGGGTTACCCCAGTGGAAATTTACTATAGGCCTCTGAATAGTTCCAGAGATGTAGAGGATAGGATAGCAAAGATGATCCTCGATAGGAGACAGAATGACAGGGTAGTTGTTATGGAGGACTTTAACTTTACAAATATTGACTGGGAATACTATAGTTCAAGTACTTCAGATGGGTCAGTTTAAGTCCAATGTGTGCAGGAGGGTTTCCTGACACAGTATGTGGACAGACCAACAAGGGGCAAGGCCACATTGGATGTGGTACTGGGTAATGATTTGGAGGTGGGTGAGCACTTTGGTGATAGTGACCACAATTCAGTTATGTTTACTTTAGTGAAGGAAAGGGATAGGTATATACCGCACTGCATGAGTTATCGCTGGGGGGGAAAGGCAATTACGATATGATTAGGCAAGATTCAGGATGCATAGGATGGGGAAGGAAACTGCAGGGGATGGGCACAATAGAAATGTGGAGCTTATTCAAGGACCAGCTACTGCGGGTTCTTGTTAAGTATGTACCTGCCAGGCAGGGAAGAAGTTGTCGAGCGCGGGAGCGTGGAAGCTGAATCTCTGGTCAAGAGGAAGAAGGAGGCTTATGTTAGGATGAGATGTGAAGGCTCAGTTAGGGCGCTTGAGGGTTACAAGTTAGCCAGGAAAGACCTAAAGAGAGACCTAAGAAGAGCCAAGAGGGGACATGAGAGGTTGTTGGTGGACAGGTTCAAGGAAAACCCTGGAGCTTTCTATAGGTATATCAGGAATAAAAGAATAGAAAAAACATAGAAAATATAGAAAAAAATACAGCGCAGTACAGGCCCTTTGGCCCTCGATGTTGCGCCGATCCAAGCCCACCTAACCTAAACTAGCGCACTATCCTCCATATGCCTATCCAATGCCCGTTTAAATGCCCAT
The DNA here is from genome assembly GCF_037043375.1 of Chiloscyllium plagiosum. NCBI lineage: Eukaryota > Metazoa > Chordata > Chondrichthyes > Orectolobiformes > Hemiscylliidae > Chiloscyllium > Chiloscyllium plagiosum. Next base: position 123,559,137 of record NW_028270143.1, read on the forward strand.
AAAGAGGGAGAGTCCACCACTGCTACTGGCAGGGCATTCCATGAACTCACGACTCGCTGAGTAAAGAACCTACCCCTAACATCTGTCCTATACCTACCACCCCTTAATTTAAAGCTATGCCCCCTCCTAATAGCTGACTCCATACGTGGAAAAAGGTTCTCATGGTCAACCCTATCTAAACCCCTAATCATCTTGTACACCTCTATCAAGTCACCCCTAAACCTTCTTTTCTCCAATGAAAACAACCCGAAGTGCCTCAGCCTTTCCTCATACGATCTTCCTACCATATCAGGCAACATCCTGGTAAACCTCCTCTGCACCCGTTCCAGTGCCTCCACATCCTTCCTATAGTATGGCGACCAATACTGACGAAAAGTATTAATTCAGTGTCTCCCCAATCTCTTCAGCCTCCACACGCAACTTCCCACTACTATCCTTGACTGGACCTATTCCTATCCTAGTCATTCTTTTATTCCTGACATACTTATAGAAAGCCTTAAGGTTTTTCCTAATCCTACCAACTAAGGACTTTTCATGTCCCCTCCTTGCTGCTCTTAGCTCTCTCTTCAGATCCTTCCTGGCTACCTTATAACTCTCAATCGCCCCAATTGAACCTTCACGCCTCATCTTTACATAGGCCGCCCTCTTCCGTTTAACAAGGGATTCCAATTCCTTATTAAACCACGGCTCCCTCACACAACCCTTTCCTCCCTGCCTGACAGGTACATACTTATCAAGGACACTCAATAGTTGCTCCTTGAACAAGCTCCACATATCAATTGCGCCTTTCCCTTGAAGCCTACTTTTCCAAGCCACGCATCCTAAGTCGTGCCTCACCGCATCATAATTTCCCTGCCCCCAGCTATAACTCTTGCTCTGCAGGGCAGACTTATCCCTCTCCATCACTAGAGTAAAAGTCACCGAATTGTGGTCACTGTCCCCAAAGTGCTCACCTACCTCTAATTCTAACACCTGGCCTGGTTCATTACCCAGAACCAAATCCAGTATGGCCTCACCTCTTGTTGGCCTGTCTACATATTGTGTCAGGAAACCCTCCTGCACACATTGGACAAACACCGACCCATCTAACGAACTTGAGCTATAGCTTTCCCAGTCAATATCAGGAAAGTTAAAGTCCCCCATAACAACCACCCTATTACTTTCACTCTTCTCTTGAATCATCCTCGCAATCCTTTCTTCTACGTCTCTCGGACTATTAGGAGGCCTGTAAAAAACTCCTAACAGGGTGACCTCACCTTTCCTATTCCTAACCTCAGCCCAAACTACTCAGATGGCGAGTCTTCATCCATCGTCCTTTCCACAGCTGTAATACTATCTTTGACAAGCAATACCACACCTCCCCCTCTTTTACCCCCACCTCTGACCCTACTAAAACATTTAAACCCTGGAACCTGCAACAGCCAATCCTGTCCCTGTTCTACCCATGTCTCCGTAATAGCCACAACATCAACATTCCAGGTACCAACCCACGCTGCAAGTTCACCTACCTTATTTCGTATACTTCTTGCATTGAAGTATACACACTTCAAGCCACTTTCCTGTTTATAGGCACCCTCCTTTGAGATTGATGCCATGTTCCTAACCTCCCTACGCTCCAGGTCCTGCACCCTAAAGATACAGTCTAGGTTCCCATGCCCCTGCAGAGTTAGTTTAAACCCCCCCCCAAGAGCACTAGCAAACCTCCCACCAAGGATACTGGTGCCCCTCAGGTTCAGGTGCAGACCATCCTGTTTATAGAGGTCCCACCTTCCTCAGAAAGAACCCCAGTTATCCAGATACCGGAATACCTCCCTCCTGCACCATCCCTGTAGCCACGCATTTAACTGTTCTCTCTCCCTATTCCTCGACTCTCTATCACGTGGCACGGGTAACAAACCAGAGACAACAACTCTGTTTGTTCTAACTCTGAGCTTCCAACCCAGCTCCCTGAAATCCTGCCTAACCTCCTCAGCCCTCTTCTTACCTATGTCTTTGGTGCCAATGTGGACCACGACTTCGGGCTGCTCCCCCTTCCCCTTAAGGACCCGGAAAACACGATCAGAGACGTCACGTACCCTTGCACCTGGGAGGCAACATACCAAACGTGAGTCTCTCTCGCCCCCACAAAACCGCCTATCTGTGCCCCGAACTATCGAGTCCCCAATAACTATTGCTCTGCTCTTCTCCACCCTTCCCTTCTGAGCAACGGGGACAGGCTCCGTGCCAGAGGCCTGAGCCCCGTTACTTACCCCTGGTAAGTCCCCCCCCCCCACAAGTATCGAAAACGGTATACTTGTTCTTGAGGGGAATGGCCGCAGGGGGTCCCTGCACTGGCTGCTTCCTCCCAGTCCCCCTCACTGTCACCCATCTGTCTGCAATCTTTGGAGTTACTACTTCCCTAAAGCTCCGATCTATGACCCCCTCTGCCTCCCGAATGATCCTAAGTTCATCCAACTCCAGCTCCAGTTCCCTAACACGGTCTTGGAGGAGCTGGAGATAGGTGCACTTCCTGCAAGTGTAATCAGCAGGGACGACCATGGCATCCCTCACCTCATACATGTTGCAAGAGGAACAGTGCACTGCCTTCACTGCCATCCCTCTGAAAGTAACCTTTTTAAAAAAACTAGGTCTAAAGAATTGAACAAGCAAAATGCAGCACTTACCTACTTACCACAACGGGTCTTATTACTAGGTTAGAGGAGGAGGGCGGGTGGGAGACACTACCTCTGTAGTGCCTCGGGTTCCTCTCCTGCGCGCTTTTATACCCACTGCTTTCCTTCCCGGCTGCCCCTCTGGTCCTCGTCACTTCCCCCGCTGCTCCCGCTCCTTCTGTGAAAGGGAAAACACCGCTGCCCGCTACCGGTAAGTAATTCTTTTTTAAAAAACTGCCTTACCTTAGCTGCAGTGTTCCGGCTTCATCTTGCCTCCGCTGCTGCTCGCACTCAAAGTGACTAGAATAAGATTAGGGCCAATCAAGGACAGCAGTAGGAAGTTGTGCATGGAGTCAGAGGAGATGGGGAAGTGCTAAATGAATACGTTTTGTCAGTATTCACACTAGAAAAAGACAATATTGTCGAGGAGAATACTGAGATACGGGCTACTAGGCTAGACGGGATTGAGGTTCACAAGGAAGAGGTGTTAGCAATTCTGGAAAGTGTGAAAACAGATGAGTCCCCTGGGCCGGATGGGATTTATCCAAGGATTGTCTGGGCAGCTAGGGAGGAGATTGTCGAGCCTTTGGCTTTGATCTTTATGTCATCATTGTCTACAGGAATAGTGCCAGAAGACTGGAGGATAGCTATGCCTGCCTCTTCGTAGGATATGTGGAACAGTCCATCTTCCGCAGCTACACTGGCACCACACCCCACCTTTTCCTCCGCTACATCGATGACTGTATCGGCGCTACCTCATGCTCCCATGAGGAGGTTGAACAGTTCATCCACTTTACCAACACCTTCCACCCCGACCTCAAATTTACCTGGACCGTCTCAGACCCCTCCCTCCCCTTCCTAGACCTCTCCATTTCTATCTCGGGCGACTGACTCAACACAGACATTTACTACAAACCGACCGACTCCCACAGCTACCTAGATTACACCTCCTCCCACCCTGCCCCCTGTAAAAACGCCATCCCATATTCCCAATTCCTTCGTCTCTGCCGCATCTGCTCCCAAGAGGACCAATTCCAATACCGAACAACCCAGATGGCCTCCTTCTTCAAGGACCACAATTTCCCGCCAGACGTGGTTGACGATGCTCTCCACCGCATCTCCTCCACTTCCCGCTCCTCCGCCCTTGAACCCCGCCCCTCCAATTGCCACCAGGACAGAACCCCACTGGTCCTCACCTACCACCCCACCAACCTCCAGATACATCGTACCATCCTTCGTCATTTCCGCCACCTCCAAACGGACCCCACCACCAGGGATATATTTCCCTCCCCTCCCCTATCAGCGTTCTGGTAAGACCACTCCCTCCGCAACTCCCTCGTCAGGTCCACACCCCCCACCAACCCAACCTCCACTCCCGGCACCTTCCACTGCAACCGCAAGAAATGCAAGACTTGCGCCCACACCTCCCCCCTCACCTCCCTCCAAGGCCCCAAGGGATCCTTCCATATCTGCAACAAATTCACCTGCACCTCCACACACATCATCTATTGCATCCGCTGCACCCGATGTGGTCTCCTCTATATTGGGGAGGCAGGTCGCCTACTTGTGGAACGTTTCAGAGAATACCTCTGGGACACCCAGACCAACCAACCCAACCGCCCCATGGATGAACACTTTAACTCCCCCTCCCACTCCACCAAGGACATGCAGGTCCTTGGCCTCCTCCATCGCCAGACCATGGCAACACGACGCCTGGAGGAAGAGCGCCTCATTTTCCACCTAGGAACCCTCCAACCACAAGGGATGAATGCAGATTTCTCCAGCTTCCTCATTTCCCCTCCCCCCACCTTATCTCAGTCCCAACCCTCAGACTCAGCACCGCCTTCTTGTCCTGCAATCTTCTTCCCGACCTCTCGCTCCCACCCCCACCCCCACTTCGGCCTATCACCCTCACCTTAACCTCCTTCCACCTATCGCATTCCCAAAGCCCCTCCTCCAAGTCCCTCTTCCCTACCTTTTATCTTAGCCTGCTTGGCACACCCTCCTCATTCCTGAAGAAGGGCTTATGCCCGAAACATCGATTCTCCTGCTCCTTGGATGCTGCCTGACCTGCTGCGCTTTTCCAGCAACACAGTTTTCAGCTCAGATCTCCAGCATCTGCAGTCCTCACTTTCTCCCTGTAATGTTCTATGTTTCTATGTTCCCGTTCAGTGCAACTGAACTCTCTCAGCCTGCACTGAATGCACGATATGTCACCCATTTTGGATTAGGAGAAAGTGAGGACTGCAGATCAGAGTCAAAAAGTCTGGAAAAACACAGCAGGTCAGGCAGAGAAGACTGATGAAGAGCTTATGCCTGAACCATCGACTCTCCTGCTCCTCGGGATGCTGCCTGACCTGCCGTGCTTTTTCAGCACCACACTTTTTGACATCTGTTTTGGATTGGTGTGTATACGGCTCACATCTCCCTATGTCACCTCACCCCCTCCCTCCTCCAGCTCCAAAACCCTTTATCATCACTGAGCCGCTCCAGTCCTCGTCTCTTGCTCTACAGTTTTGCATGGGATGTAGGTGTAGCTGTCAGGGCTATCATTTGTTGTCCATTTTCACTGGGCCTGGAAAGGAATGGCCATATCAGGGCGTGGTCAAGAGTCAACCCCATTGTTGTGGGTCTGAAGTCCCATGTAGGCCAGACTGGGTAAGGACATCGGCAAACCAGATGGAGTTTTTAAGCCAATTGACGATAGTCTCACGACCACCGTGACCGGGACTTGTTTTCACTTCCAGATTTTATGTGTTAATTGAATTTAAATTCTTCGGTAGTCACGGTGAGTTTTGAACCCACGTCCTCAAAGCAATTAACCAAACTCCTTCAGTAAAACCTGCCAAAGCCATGGCCGCTACCACCTGGGAGGACAACGTGAAGTTCCCTTCCAAGCCACTCACCATCCTGACCCTGTCACTGGGCCAATATCCTGGAATTCTCTCCCTAAGGGCATTGTGGAGGGACCAACATCAAATGGACCGCAGCAGTTCAACATGACAGCTCCACCTCACCTTCCTTAGAGGCCGTAAATGCTGGTCTAGTTCTAAATCCCCACATTCGAGGTGGTGGGATTTGAACTCATGTTGCCCAGAACTTAGGCTTCTTAACTACTAACCCAGCAAAATTATTACGAGTTCACCACCTCTCGCAGCGCCACAGACCCGGGTTCAATTCCCGACTCAGGCGACTGACTGTGTGGAGTTTGCACGTTCTCCCCGTGTCTGCGTGGGTTTCCTCCGGGGGCTCCGGTTTCCTCCCACAGTCCAAAGATGTGCAAGTCAGGTGAATTGGCCATGCTAAATTGCCCGTAGTGTTAGGTAAAGGGGTAAATGTAGGGGTATGGGTGGGTTACGCTTCGGCGGGTCGGTGTGGACTTGTTGGGCCGAAGGGCCTGTTTCCACACTGTAAGTAATCTAATCAAAAACCTCCTGTACTCATAAACCCATGGAGTCATGCAGTCATACAGCATGAAAACCGACCCTTCGGCCCAACCTGTCCATGCCGACCAGATATCCCAACCCAAGCTAGTCCCATTTGCCAGCACCCGGCCCATATCTCTCCAAACCCTTCTTATTCATACCCATCCAGATGCCTTTTAAATGTTGCAATTGTACCAGCCTCCACCACATCCTCTGGCAGCTCATTCCATACACGTACCACCTTCTGTGTGAAAAAGTTGTCCCTTGGGTCTCTTTTAAATCTTTCCCCTCTCACCCTAAGCCTATGCCCTCAACTTCAGGACTCGCCTACCCCAGGGAAAAGACTTTGTCTGTTTACCCTGTCTGTGCTCACCGTACCTGTGGTTAATCCAAGTTGTTTCAATGCCATTTGTTCTGAGATTTGTTTCACATGCAGCAAAGGGTTAAGGACACTATTTCTTTGTAAAAATAGTCACTGAGCGTAAGGAGCCATGTCAGATCGCAGAGAAGTGGGACCTGAGGTGTGGGTTTGTAAAAGCGTCCTCTCTCACTCTCCCCCATGTATTGTGTACCAGCTTCATAAAGGTGGCTGCTGTCCACTGAGATGGGGTCGATCACCTCAGGAAATAACCCAGACACCAGCCCACCCCAGGAAACTGCCTCCAAATCTCCAAACGGGAGAGTAATGGGAAAGGGGTCGGCACTATGTGCCAGGATTTTGGGATTGCCCAGTTTTTGAGTGAGAATTCTCCTCATGGACATGGATGGGAAGACTGCCCCAGTTTAGTTGTTAGCTCTAATTGACCAACAGTGGATCACACCTCCCACAGAGCACCAGCTGGATCCGACGCCTCTCTTCATTCAGGTTTCTTCTCCCTGGAGGTGGGCATTGACGACTGGCATGGTATTTGTTACCAGTGCCCAGTTGCTGTTGAGAGGGTGATAGTGATCAGCCTTCTTGAACTACGATGTAGAGGTGCTGGTGTTGGACTGGGTGGACAAAGATAAAAATCACACGGCACTAGACTATAGTCTAACAGGTTTATTTGGAGTGGCTAGCTACCCGATGAAGGAGCAGTATTCCAAAAGCTTGTACACCACATCCACAAACATCCACTCCCTCCCCCACTGACGCTCAGTAGCAACAGGGTGCACTATCTCCAAGATGCAGGGCAGAAATTCACCAAAGATCCTCAGACAGCACCTTCCAAACCCATGACCACTTCCATCTCGCAGCACAATGGTAGCAGAGCCAGGTAACACCACCCCCTGTTAGTTCCCCTCCATGCCCTCACCATCCTGACTTGGAGATATATCACCGTTCCTTCACTGTCGCTGGGTCAAAATCCTGGAATTCCCCTCCCCAAGGGCATTGTGGGTCAACCCACAGCAGGTGGACTGCAGCGGTTCAAGAAGGCAGCTCACCCCCACCTTCTCAAGGGGGCAACTAGGGAACGGGTGATAAATGTTGGCCCAGCCAGCAATGCCCACATCCTATGAATAAACAAACAAATAGAATGTGGATAAACAAGTGAAGGTTGCACAGATAGAGTCGTATTGAGTCAGAGGATGTGAGGTCACAACATGGCCATGAACCAGTTTGGGCTGAATGGCCTGTTTCCAAGCCGACACGTCAGGGGCACGCTTCTGTGGGCATTATTCAGGATATCTCTATGGAGCGATTCATGGGAAATGGTCAGGAATACGGTGATTGGAATGTGGATAGTGGAGGTATTACAATCAGGCATGCATTGGTATGGCGAGCTGTCTAATTGGCGTGGTGTTAATGACTGCATATTACAAGTGTTCTAACAAACAAGGAGATGCTTTCAATTAGAAATCTGACAGGATGACATTGAACATGTTGATTTCGGGATGGGCTGATGGGGGTGTGGGGGGGGGGGGGGGGGGAGGCTGCTGTGCAATTGAAGGGAGTGTCAGAACGTATTCTCTGCAACACTGTGTAAGTGTCAGGATGGTAAGGAGGAAATTGTCACAGTCTGCTGTCTGGACACAGACATCCATCATCACCACTGCATTTTGATGCCCTGTGCCAATCTTTGCAGTACAACTGCCCAGGAGCCAAGGTAGAGAATTGGCTCCTAGCCAGGAAACAGTGAGAGGGGATAGGGGATTCATTTTCAAATTGGCAACCTGTGACCAGTGAGGTTCCACAGGGTTCAGTGCTGGGAGCATAACTGTCTACAGTATGAGCTAAAACATACTGGGGAGGCAATGGTCAAATGGCATTGATCAAGAAACTCAGCTACTGGTCTGGGGTCCCCGGTTCAAATCCCACCAGATGTTGGAATTTGAATTCATTAGCAAAATTCTGGAATTAAGACTCTATTGATAACCAGGAGACCATTAACAAGTGTGAGAAAAAAGCCCACCTGGCTCACAAGTGTTCTTCAGGGACATGGGCCACCTGCACCCAGTCTGGCCTACATATGACTCCAGGCTCACAGCAATGTGGTTGATTCTCAACTGCTCTTTGAGGGGATCCATTCAGTTGTATCAATCGCTACAAAGTCTCAACAAAGAAATTAACCTGATGGACTACCTGGGCATCGACCCAGGCTCTGGAAAAGACAATGGCAGAAACAGCCCTGGTAACTCCTGGCTATCCTCCTCACTCAATCTGGGGGCTAGTGCCAACATTGGGAGAGCTGTCTCACAGAGCAACAGCCTGACATAGTTATACTCACGGTATCATACTTTACAGACAATGTCCCAGACACCACCCTCCCCATGCCTGGATATGTCCTGTCTCACCGGGAGGACAGACCCAGCAGAGTGGGCAGCACAGTGGGATACAGTCCGGAGGGAGTTACTCTGGGAGTCCTCAACATTGACTCCAGACCCCACGAAGTCTCATGGCTTCAGGTTAAACATGGGCAAGGAACCCTCCTGCTGGTTCCCACGTACTGCCCTCCCTCAGCCGATGGATCAGTTTCTCCTCCATGTTGAACAACACTTGGAGGGAGCACTGAGGGTGGTAAGGACACAGAGTGTACTCTGGGTGGGGGGTTTCACTGTCCACCACCAAGAGGGGCTGGGCAGCAGCATTACGGACCGAGCTGGTCGGGTCCTAAAGGACACAGCTGCTAGACTGGGTCTGCGGCAGGTGGGGAGGGAACCAACAAGAGGGAAAAACATACTCAACCTCATCCTTCCCAATGTGCCGGCTGCAGGTGCATCTGCCCATGGCAGTATCGGTAAGAGTAACCACCGCACAGTCCCAGTGGAGACAAAGTCCCACCTTCACACTGAGAATACCCTCCATCGTGTTGTGTGGCACTATCACCGTGCTAAATGGCTCAGACTTCAAACAGATCCAGTAACTCAAGCTTGGGCATCCATGAGGCGCTGTGGGCCACCAACAGCAGCAGAACTGTACTCCAGCACAATCTGTAACCTCATGGCCTGGCATATCCCCCACTCAACCATTACCATCACGCCAGGGGATCAACCCTGGTTCAATGGAGAGTGCAGGAGGGCATGCCAGGTGCAGCACCAGGCATCCCTGAAGATGAGGTGTCAACCTGGTGAAGCCCCCAAACAGGACTACCTGCCAAACCGCAGAAGCAGCAAGTGATAGACAGAGCTAATCGATCCCACCACCAACGGATCAGATCTAAGCTCTGCAGTCCTGCCACATCCAGTTGTGAATGGTGGTGGGCAATTAAACAACTCCCTGGAGGAGGAGGCTCCACAAATATCCCCCTCCTCAGTGATGGAAGGGCCCAGCACATCGGAGCAAAAGATAAGGCTGAAGCTTTCCCAGCAACCTTCAGCCAGGAGTGCTGAGGGGATGGTCCATCTCGGCCTCCCCCAGTGGTCCCCACCATCACAGATCCCAGTCTTCAGCCAATTCCATTCACTCCACGTGATATCAAGGAACGGTTGGAGACACTGGATACTGCAAAGGCCATGGGCCCTGACAACATTCCAGTATTAATGCCAAAGACTGGTGCTGCAAAACCTGCCTAACCAAGCTGTGCCCGCACAGTTACCATACTGGCATCTACCAACAATGCAGTCTGTGTGTTGCAAATAGAGCAAAATGCCCTTGGGCAGTGAGTCTCCAGGTTTTGACCCTGTTCTCTAAATGTCATTTCAAAATCCTGAAACTCACTCCCCATACGTTAACTCACAGCATACAGAATGCAACAGACCAAAACAGCAGCTCAGCACCAATTTGATTTGAATTGATTTATTATTGTCACGTATACCTCAGTACAGTGAAACGTGTTGCAGCACAGGCAGATCAGACCATACAAAGTGCATCAGGGTAATAGAACAGAGCGAGGAATACAATGATACGGCTGTGGAGAAGGTGTACAAAGAGTGAGATCAATATTAAGTATGAAATTTATTCCATTTTTAACTCAACAATCTCTTGGCACTATTTATCCAGTGATACTGAGTGAAAGGACAATCAATCCATCTTCTTGTACTTCTAGAATAAACCCGTTGGACTATAACCTGGTGTTATGTGATTTTTAACTTTGTCCACCCCAATCCAACACCGGCTCCTCCACATCATGACTATCATCTTCTCAGTTTCGGTCGTGCAAATGAGACACCAAACCTCAAACATGTTTTGACCTCTCGCTGGCTGCATGTGTCATTACCCCAACTGGCAAAGTTGTTATTTCTTTGAGCTCAATGGTTGCCACCGTGTGGGCGGCACGGTGGCACAGTGGTTAGGTGGGCGGCACGGTGGCACAGTGGTTAGGTGGGCGGCACGGTGGCACAGTGGTTAGGTGGGCGGCACGGTGGCACAGTGGTTACGTGGGTGGCACAGTGGCACAGTGGTTATTGTGGGCGGCACGGTGGCACAGTGGTTAGGTGGGCGGCATGGTGGCACAGTGGTTAGGTGGGCGGCACGGTGGCACAGTGGTTAGCACTGCTGCCTCACAGCGCCAGAGACCCGGGTTCAATTCCCGCCTTAGGCGACTGACTGTGTGGAGTTTGCACGTTCTCCCCGTGTCTGCGTGGGTTTCCTCCGGGTGCTCCGGTTTCCTCCCACAGTCCAAAAGATGTGCAGGTCAGGTGAATTGGCCATACTAAATTGCCCGTAGTGTTAGATAAGGGGTAAATGTAGGGATATGGGTGGGTTGCGCTTCGGCGGGGCGGTGTGGACTTGTTGGGCCGAAGGGCCTGTTTCCACACTGTAAGTAATCTAATCTAATCTAAACACGTCAGTCATTTGGGAAATGGAGAGGAGAAACTCATTCAATTCACATCCTCCAGAATAGAATGGAACAGAATAGAATTGCTTTTATTGTCACGTGCCCTCGAGTGAGTGCAGTGAAGCGTTTGTAATGTTGCCTCTTGGCACCATCTCAGGTACAGGGTACCCAGGTACAGATACTTTCAGTGTTATTACAGAATAAAAAATTGCCAAAAAAAAGAGATGAGTATGAGAATAGAGTTTAAAAAGTCCACAAGTGAAAATAAAAGGTATCTTTAAAGAACTGAAGTTATAATCCTTTTCCATTGAGACTGTGATCACCAGCCTTCAGAACACAAGGCCTCCATGCACTGGTCTCTGTCCCAGAGCTGCCTCATTCCTTGTTCTTGGAGACCAAAGGAAACAACATCTGAAGCACAATTTACCACCATTGGAACACACTTGGTACAACTGGTTCACAAGATTTACATAATTCATAACAACGCAGTTGATGACAGGACTGGGATACCAGTGAGGAAGACAGTCCAGATTGAGTATGCGGACAGGGAGGTCTCAGAAACCCCACTTAGAACATAGAACATAACAGCGCAGTACAGGCCCTTCAGCCCTCGGTTTTGTGTCAACCTGTAGAATCAATCTAAAGCCCATCCGACCCACACTATTCACACGAGAGAGCGTTTGATTTCGAACAGATTAGAAGTGGTCTCCGAAATCGTGAGCAACTTAAATCGAGTGGATAGGGAAAAGCTGATCCCCTTCATGAAAAGAAAATCAAGATTTAAATAGCTCTGATTTAAAGTGGAGCTGCAAAAGAAGCAAGGGGAATGTACCGAAATAAACTTTGTCACACAGCAGGTCGTTAGGGTTCGGAAATGTGGAGAGAAAGTGAGGACTGCAGATGCTGGAGGTCAGAGTCAGAGAGAGTGTGGTGCTGGAAAAGCGCAGCAGGTCAGGCAGCATCCAAGGAACAGGAGAATCGACGTTTCAAGCTCTTCATCAGGAATGTTTCTTTTCTGGAAATGTAGTGAAGCAGGTTCAACTGAGACATTGAACAGGATGGTTATTTGGATAGAAATGGTGAGCAGGGATATGGGGAAAAGGCAGGAGATTGGCAGTAGGTAACAGAATCAATGCTTTGCAGATTGGCTAACATAGTGGCACTGTTTAAGGAAGGTGGTAAGGAAAAGCCAGGGAACTATAGACCAGTGAGCCTGACCTCAGTGGTGGGCAAGTTGTTGGAGGGAATCTTGAGGGACAGGATGCACATGTACTTGGAAAGACAAGGACTGATTAGAGATAGTCAACATAGATTTGTGCGTGGGAAATCATGTCTCACAAACTTGATTGAGATTTTTGAAGATTGATACAGAAGATTGATGAGGGCAGAGGTAGACATTGTTTATGTGGACTTCAGCAAGGCTTTCGACAATGTTCCACATGGTAGACTGGTTAGCAAGTTTAGATCATATGGGATCCAGGAGAAGTTAGCCAATTGGGTACAGGATTGGCTCAAAGGTAGAAGACAGAGGGTGGTGGTGGAGGGTTGCTTTTCAGACTGGAGACCTGTGACCAGTGGGGTGCCACAAGGGTCGGTGCTGAGTCCTCTGCTTTTAATCATTCATAAATATAATTTGGATACAAACATAAGTGGTATGATTGGTAAGCTTGAAGATGACACCAAAATTGGAGGTGTAGTGGACAGCAAAGACGGTTACCTCAGATTACAACAAGATCTTGAACAGATGGGCCAATGGGCTGAGGAGTGTCAGATGGAGTTTAAGATAAATAAATGGGAGGTGCTGCATTTTGGAAAGGCAAATCAGGATGATAGGACCCTAGGGAGTGTTGCTGAACAAAGAGACCTTACTGTACAGGTTCATAATTCCTTGAAAGTGCAGTTGCAGGTAGATAGGATAGTGAAGAAGGTGTTTCGTATGCTTTCCTTTATTGGTCAGAGTATTGAGTACAGGAGTTGGGAGGTCATGTTGCGGCTGTACAGGACATTGGTTAGGCCACTTTTGGTACATTGCGTGCAATTCTGGTCTCCTTCCTATCGGAAAGATGTTGTGAAAGGGTTCAGAAAAGATTTACAAGAATGTTGCCAGCGTTGGAGGGTTTGAGCTATAGGGAGAGGTTGAATAGGCTGGGGCTGTTTTTCCTGGAGTGTCGGAGGCTGAGGGGTGACCTCATAGAGGTTTATAAAATCATGAGGGGCATGGATAGGATAAATAGACAAAGTCTTTTCCCTGGGGTCGGGGAGTCCAAAACTAGAGGGCACAGGTTTAAGGTGAGAGGGGGAAAAGATCTGAGGGGTATTTCTTTCACGTAGAGGGTGGTACGCGTATGGAATGAGATGCCAGAGGAAGTGGTGGAGGTTGGTACAATTACAACATTTAAAAGGCACATGAATAGGAAGGGTTTGGAGGGATATGAGCTAAATGGGATTAGATCAGATTGGGATGTTTGGTTGGCACGGGCAAGTTGGACTGATGGGTCTGTTTCCATGCTGTCTGACTCTCTGACTTTTTAATTTCTGTTAGGAAAGGGGCCTGAGGTTTATAGTGAGGTTAGGAACATGGAACATATTCGATCTTATTGAATTGTGTTGCAGTCTCAAGGGACTGAATAGCCTATAAGACTATCAGAAATAGGAACAGCGGTAGGCCATTCTGCCCCTCGAGCCTGCTTCACAGGATCATGGCTGATCTGCATTCCTTCCTGCCCTTTCTCCATAACCCTCGATTGCCCGACTGATCAAGAATCTCTCCATCTCAGCCTTAAATATACAGAGGGACTCTGACCCTCCGACTCTCTGTGGCATGGAGTTCCAAAGACTCACAACCCTCTGAGGGAAGACATTCATCCCTATCTCAGTCTTACGTTGGTGCCCCTTTTCCCTGAGACTGTGCCCGCTGGTAATGGACTCTCCCACGAGGGGCAACATCCTCTCAGCATTGACCCGGATATGTTTCAATCCGGATACGTTTCAATGAGATCCCCTCTCGTTCTTCTATACCTCGTGCCTTGCCCCAGTGTTGTCTGTATTCTCCAGTGGCGTGATAACATTCAGGATTGTGGGGCCAAGTGCTGAAACGTGGGGCAGACTCAATGGGCTGAAGGGCTTCCTTCCTCTGTGCTTGTACGGCTATGACGACATTTTAAAAGGAGTTCATTGGCCACTCGGTATGTTCCAAAGTTGTGAAAGATGTCAATTGTTGATTAAAGCTCCCCTCTCATTTATGTAAATGATGGTGTGAGTTTGATTCATTCGGATGTTAGCTTTAAGTCTTTGGCACATTTGCGGAATGGAAGGATTAATTGCTGCTTCCTCGATAACCCAAGGGGTCAACATCCGAAGACATCTGTGCCCAGTAAGTAGCGTCTAGTTGGGGGAGTACTCCACTGACAGGGAAAATGACACTGCCAACTGTACAGCTGTACATCTCAGAATTGCTTGTTTATTCAATCGTAACGCTGTTGGTAATCCGAATCTCAGGCAGGCAGCTGTCGGGATGATTGGATTCGATTGGCGTAAATCCCAGACCGGAACAAAGCTGCAGTTAAACGGCTCTCTAATACCATCCTGTGCTCACCCAGTCAGTCTTCACTCAGTCAAGGAGGGAATGCAACCTTCAGAACAGCTTCTTCTGAGATTCTCTTTACTCAAGGGGTCAAAGGGTATGGGGGGGGATGGGGAAAGCAGGAAGAGGGGACTGAGTTGGATGACCAGTCATGACCGTATTGAATGAGGGAGCGGGCTCGAAGGGCCAAATGGTCTCCTCCTGCTCCTATTTCCTATACGTACTCAGTCAGGGTCGTAATCGAGTTACCACCCCAGCGGCCATTCCCAGATGGAGGGCTATGATCAAATCCGGGCACAACAGAATTGCAATCAGGCAACGGCAAGTGGTTTCGTAGATCAGTACAGCACAGGAACTGGCCCTTCGACCCACCATGTCTGTGCTGACCATGAGGCCATTCTAAATTAATCCCACCTGCCTGCACATGGTCCATATCCCTCGATTCCCTGCCTGTTCATTTGTCTGTCCAAGTGCCCCCTAAACATTGCTGTCGCATCTGCCACCTTCCCTGAAAGTGCCTTTAAGGCACCCACCACCCTCTGTGTAAAGAATCTGCCACATCTCCTTTAAATTTCTCCCCTCTCAACTTAAACTAATACCATCCCCCAAAATATTCAATATCTCCACCTTGGGCAAAGAAGTGTCTGACTATCCACCCTGTCCATACGTCTCCTAGTTTTCTACACTTCTGTCAGGTCACCCCTCAGCCTCCTGTCTTGCCCATGCTGGCTGACATACATTCTGCTATTAACATCTACCTGCAAACTCCATCGCTCGCTCCTGCCCACCATTTTCTCCAGTATAAAATCCATCATTTTTCACCTCGCGCTCCAATTCCAGAGGACAGATATACTGGACTCAACCTGTTCATTTATCTCCGTCTCTTGGCCAGATTGGTTGAGTTTCTCCATGAGTCCAGAAGGCATTAGAGCAGAAGTAGACCATTCAGCCCATCGAACCTATCCCACCATTCAATGAGAATGTGGCTGATTTGATCATCCTCAACTTCACTTTCCTGCATTTTCCCTGTAACCCTCAATTCCCTTCTTGATTAAACATCTGTCTGTCTCAGCTTTGAATATCCTCGGTGACCCAACCTCGAAGTCCCTCTGGGATAAAGAATTCGACAGATTCACTCCCCTCTGAGAGAAGAAATTCCTCCTCATCTCTATCTTAAATGGGTGACCCCCCCCCTCATTCTGAGCTTGCCCCCTCTGGTCCTAGACTCTCCCACAAGGGGAAACAACCTCTCCACATCCACCCTGTCACGTCCCCTAAGAATCTTGTACATTTCAATAAGGTCGCCTCTCCCTCTTCTAAACTCCAATGAGTTCAGACCCAACCTCTCCTCATAAGATCGTCCCTCCAGCCCTTTCTATAGAACCCCAGACTTCAGCACTTTCTGCTGTTATTACCCACCTCCAGCATTCACAATCTGTTGCTTCGATATAAATGCAAATGCTACTCACACATCCCCTTTCTCAGCTCAGACAAGGTGTGGGTTTATTCCATCAGCTTTACATAGGAACAGGGCCAGGCCATTCGGCCCCTCGAGGCTGTTCCACCATTCAATGAGATCATGGCTGGTCTGCGGCCTAGCTCCACATACCTGCCTTTGGTTCAGATCCTTTAATATCTTCACTTACACATCTATCTCAGATTTAAAATTATCAACTGATCCAGTGCCATTTGGGGAAGAGAGTTCCAAACCTCGCCCACCCTTTGTGTGTCAAAGTGTTTCTTAACATCTCTTCTGACCCTAATTCTCAGAGTTTTCCTCTCATCCTAGAACCCCCAAACAGTGGAAATAACTTATCTTTATCTACACTGTTTTTTTTTCTGTTCGTATCATAGAATCTCTACAGTGTGGAAGCAGCCCTTTCAGGTCCTCAGTGAAGATAATCCCATCCCGACCCACTCCCCATCCCTGTAAACACTCACGTACCACCTAGCCTGCACAGGTTACTACAGGTAACTTATCACGGCCAATCCACCTAGCCTGCACACCCCTGGACACTACAGCTAATTTATCACAGCCAATCCACCTAGCCTGAGCATCTTTGGACAATGGGAGGAAATCCATGCAGACACAGGGAAAATGTGCAAACTCCACACAGACAGTCACCCAAGACTGGAAGTGAACCCGGGTCCCTGGCACTGCGAGGGAGCAGTGCTAACCACTGAGCCACCCATAATACCTCGAAGACTTGAATCAGATCACCTCTCAAAATATGGAGAAAACAGACCAAATTTGCATAATCTCTCCTCATAACTCAACTCCTGAAGCCCACATATCGTTCCTTCCACAGGCCTTCCAGCGAATGGATCAGGAATAGCCAGTGATTAAACCAGATGCCACGGAGATTATCAAACACCCAACCCATGAACATGCCACACTTCTCAAATTTCCCCTCTCTTGGTACAGACAAGATGTGGATTTATTCAAGACAAAGCAGGGAGGCAGAAATTAAAATTGGAAAAAGTGTGCCCACTTGGAAGCCCTCCAGTCAATCGCCATCGGCTCAGTGTGTTACAGCTGAGGCAGCAGCATTGATTGTTGAGAAGCAGATCAATTAATCACATTCACAGAGAGAAGCCAAAATCAAACATGTCTTCAGAGAAGGACACAGATGGATATCGTGGTTAACTATCTTCGCACATTAAAAGAGAAGAAATAACTTGTCTCTGCAGTCTGATAACGTTACTTGAATATGAATGCGATTAATACTCCATAATGACTAGAGCTGCCTTTTCTTCGGCTAGATTGGGGAAGAGTGGTAAATTGCCTTCAATAAAGGGCATCAGTAAACCATGTGGACTTTTGAATCACTATTTCTTATCATTAGACTTTTAATTTTCCAGATTAATTTTCCTTTCTTGAATTCAAATTCCATTATTTAACTTGGCAGTATTTGAACTTGGATTCCAACATATTATATTGGTCTGTGGATTAACAGGGTCTAGATTAGAGTGGTGCTGGAAAAGCACAGCAGGTCAGGCAGCATCCTGCTATTCCAGCACCACTCTAATCTAGACTCTGATTTCCAGCATCTGCAGTCCTCACTTTTGCCCTGTGGATTAACAGGGGCTGACGATAACACCATTGGACCATCACATCCCCTTAATACTACCCTGTCCTGGAAAGGCAAAGAAAATTTAATGAAGAAAAAATATGAAAGGATTCATTTTTTTTGTAGGAGCAAATCAGAAAGACAATATAAAGTAAAATATATAAATAAAATATTTTTACAATGTTCTGAAGCCTGCTTTCTCTCTCACTGACGTGGCTTGCTGGTTAGCTCTACTGCCATATAGCACCAAGGACCTGGGCTCAATTCCATCCTCAGGCAATTGGCTGTCTGGAGCTTTTGCGTTCTCCCCGCGTCTGCGGTCCAAAGGTGTACAGGCTAGGTGGATTGGCCATGAGAAATTGCCCAGGGATGTGTGGGTTAGCCACGGGAAATGCAGGGTTATAGGGGTGTGGGATGGCCTTCATAGGGTCAGCATGGACTTGATGGGTCGAATGGCCTTCTTGCACACTCTAGGGATTCTATGATGCTGAATTTTTCCAGCAACGTCTAGTTTCGCGTCTGAATTAGAATTAGAATTTATTGTCATATATAGTTTAACAATAAAAATACAATGAAAAGTGTTCTAAGTCACCCTACCATGGCATCTATAATGACAGAAGTCATAATAAAAACACAAATTACAAAATTAAGCAAATATAAGACAAAGTTCAAGAAAGTCCATTTAAAGGCTCCAGGTCTGGAAGAAAGCAGATCCACGACATGACAGGGCAAAAACTGAAACGCCGGGACATCACATCACTGGGTCGAAAGCCTCCCAAGAAGTACCGCTGCCAAGAACCCCGGTCAAAACAAAATGCTGGGCCATTGGATCGCAGGGCTGCCACCCATGGGCAAAACAAAAAACGTCAAGGCATCAGAAAACCAAGCCTGAAGCACTCAACAAAGATCTAGGGCCTGGGGATTATTACTGAATTACAGAATGGCTGGAGCACCTCAGGAGGCCTTTCTACCCATCGAGTCTGCGTTGGCTCTCTGAAGGAGTCACTTATCTCTCCCCTTCTCCCCTTACAGCTGATAAATTTTCCAGATTAGCGTGGTGCTGGAAAAGCACAACAGGTCAGGCAGCATCCGAGGAGCAGGAAAATTGATGTTTCGGGCAAAAGCCCTTAATCAGGAATTCCTGATGAATGCCCAAAACATTGATTTTTCCTGCTCCTTGGATGCTGCCTGACCTGCTGTGCTTTTTCCAGACGACTCTAATCTTGACCCTAATCTCCAACATCTGCAGTACCCACGTCTGCCTGGCAAATTTTCCACTCTCACATTTTATTCCAATTTGCTTTTGAAATCCTAGATTAAACCTGCCTCCAGCATACTCTCAGCCAATGCATCCCAGACCCTAACCACTCGCGTTTTGAACACTTCTCCTCCTGTTGTCATTGTTTCTTAGCTCAGGGCTCTCAATCATATCTCAATCCTTGCCCCTGGTGGGAACAATCTCTCTCCCTGCCTGGACCCCTGACAATTTTCAGCTCACTATCCCAGATCTCTGCTTGCCCAACACTTCCAAAATCTTCAGTCTATGCAAGTAAATGACCTCAAAAAATAGACATTTCTGGAAAAGCTGAGCAGCTCTTCAGTCGTACCACTGGGCTCAAAATATTAACTTTGATTGCTCTCCCCACCAATGCTGCCAGATTTGCTGAGTTTCTCCAGCAATCTCTGTTTTTGCTTCAGACTTCCAGCATCTGCAGCTCTGCTGGGTTTTTGTTTTGTCGAGCAAGTGTTGCCGTATGACTCTGTAATTGATCTTGCTCATCACTCAGACCACTCTCATAAACTTTCTGTCCACACCTCGAAAACCTTCACCTCCCCACCCCACCAACCCCCCCCCCCCCCACCCCCCCCACCCCCCCCGCCTCTCTTTTCCCGGACTTTTATTCAGGCCAAACTAGCATTCAGCATAAAGCCCGTGCAATTTCACCCTCTGCACCTGTTAATAAAGTCAAGGATACTGCATACTTCAATAACCACCTGTCCTGCAAACTTCAACGGTTTTTGCACATAACCCCAAGTTCCTTGCTCCTGCCAATCTCGAACTACCTTTTCCTTTTAGAATTGTCCCACTGGTCTTGCGTTATCTCCCTGTATTGTTTTCTCTATGTACATAGAGTCATAGAGATGTACAGCACGGAAACAGACCCCTCGGTCCAACCCGTCCATGCCGACCAGATATCCCAACCCAATCTAGTCCCACCTGCCAGCACCCGGCCCATATCCCTCCAAACCCTTCCTATTCATACACCCATCCAAATGTTGTAATTGTACCAGCCTCCACCACTTCCTCTGGCAGCTCATTCCATACGCACACCATCCTCTACATGAAAAAGTTGCCCCTTTGATCCCTTTTGTATCTTTCCCCTCTCACCCTAAATCTATGCCCTCCAGTTCTGGACTCACCCACCCCAGGGAAAAGACCTTTTCTTTTTACCCTACCCATGCCCCTCATGATTTTATAAACCTCGATAAGATCACCCCTCAGCCTCCTATCCTCCTCCCACTCTGCCGAGCACATGGAGGTCCTGGGCCTCCTTCACCGCCACTCCCTCACCACCAGACGCCTGGAGGAAGAACGCCTCATCTTCCGCCTCGGAACACTTCAACCCCAGGGCATCAATGTGGACTTCAACAGTTTCCTCATTTCCCCTTCCCCCACCTCACCCTAGTTCCAAACTTCCAGCTCAGCACTGTCCCCATGACTTGTCTTACCTGCCTATCTTCTTTTCCACCTATCCACCCAACCCTCCTCCCTGACCAATCACCTTCATCCCCACCCCCACTCACCTAGTGTACTCTTTGCTACTTTCTCCCCACCCCCACCCTCCTCTCATTTATCTCTCCACCCTTCAGGCACTCTGCCTGTATTCCTGATGAAGGGCTTTTGCCCAAAACGTCGATTTTTCTGCTCCACG